>NW_017671545.1:41638-54800 GCF_001879085.1 Nicotiana attenuata
AAAAAACTTCAGCTGCTTGGCCGAAGTTTTTTTAGTGCAATATCATTTTTTAATTTAACCAGTGTAGGAGGAAAATTTCAGGCTCCTTCTGAAGTTTTTAAGTAATAAATAAAAAACTTCAGCTGTTAGGCCGAAGTTTTTTTAGTGCAATATGATTTTTTAATTTAGCCAGTGTATGTGGAAAATATGCTGAAGTTTTTGAGTAATAACAAAAAAACTTCAGCTGCTTGGCCGAAGTTTTTTTAGTGCAATATCATTTTTTAATTTAACCAGTGTAGGAGGAAATTTCAGGCTCCTCTGAAGTTTTAAGTAATAAATAAAAAACTTCAGCTGTTAGGCCGAAGTTTTTTAGTGCAATATGTTACTAACATATCACACATTAAATTAGAATTCAGTGAATTAATCAGAAAGCATTTTAAATTCTGGAGATGAATTTGATTTGAATATGGAATTTATATTCCTTCACTGAAATTCGTCAAACAACCAGAAAACATAAAATTCAAAAACTATTTTGAATTCTGGAGATGAATTTGAATACTTACAATGTATTTGAATTTGAATATGGAATTTGAATACGAGACGCGTTCTCAGAAGGAACTGACTGATGGAGGAGATACGGAGGAGATCTGTAATTTGAATCTGTGAATACGGAGGAGAGACGCACTTTTATATGTTTTGGAAGGGGTATAATGGTCATATTAACACGGATTTTCTGTTAGTTGGTTACGAAATCAATAATTTTTAAAAACAGGGTATAGGTTAAAAGGTGGCATAAAAAATGGGTACCGCTACAAATCCCCCGGACAGTTGCAAATGATGAAAGATCTTGTTTCCAGATGGATTTTTTTTGTGGGAAGAGAACTTTTGGGAACTAATTAAGTAGAATAAGTTAGAGAGTGTAAAAGAGTCTAACCATTTGTAACATGTTAATTTTTATCCTCTTTACTTAAGTAAACTTTGAACAAATAATTTCTCGACACTTTTTTTAATTTAGTTCATCTTGACCCACTCAAATTAGACAAATCTTATTCATTTAATCCCATTTGATTGAAGTAGCAAAAATTTCACAATGTGTCAATTGAGTTATATGATGTTAGAGCTAGGTACCTGATCTTATCGAAGTACTTTATTTCATTTGCTTATTCATGTTTATTCCATAGGCGAACCTAGGAGTGGCAATTTGAGCCCAAACCCATCTAACCCGCCCAACCCACCCAGAGATTAATGGGTTGGGTTACAAACATTTTAGCTCATGGGTCAATTTCGGTTGAGCCAAAATTAACCCATCATATTTTATAGGAATTTTTACCTCCTATAGCAAAGGTTAACACCTTATTTATTTTAAATAAATACCATTTAAAAAAATTATATTCTATAGATACCTTTTAAGGTTTATAGCAAAATATTTAATTTTGGTTTCCTCCGAGCCCTAAGCCACTAAATACGCTAATCAGTTACACTTTTTTCTTTTTCTCTACTTTGATACATCCCATTCTCCCAAAGTTTCGTGGACCTCTTCCACTTAACCAAAATAACTCCAATAAAGGCAATACCGGTATTGATTATTGGAACAACATTTTAGTACGAAACAAAAATCCATCAAAACCTTAATAAGCCAGCTTGCAAATATGCACAAACAAAGCAATTCAAGACGAAGAAGACAAAAGCCTAAATTTTGGCGTAACCGCGTGCTATTTAATTAAGGAGAAATCACAGCCTTGGAGTTTATCAAAATCGGAAGTTTACAAAAACAATCAAAATCGGAAAGGAAGAAGAAGAAGAAACATACTGGAGTTGGCGTATTATTCATGTCCACGAATATCAAAATCGGAATCTCTGATTTCTGATTTCTGTGATTTCTCATTTTCTTCTTCTTTCTCTCATCGCTGCTTATGGAATCATGGTCGGAATCCGATGGGTCGTCGGAAAATTGTCGACTAAAATAGGTCGTCTGAAGTTTGGGGTTGAACAATTTGAAGATTCTGTTACCTTTTTTTTTAAGAGCATTTCAATGTATCTTGCTGTATTTCTATGTATTTCATTGTATCCACTATCTTTTTTTTCGTTGTAATTCAATGTATCTTGTTGTATTCCATGTATTTCATTGCATTCAGTGTCTTTTTTTCTCATTTTATTTCAATGTATCACTCTGTATTCTATCTATTTCATTATATCCATTGTCTCGCTATATGCCATGAATGTATTCATATGTTTTTTTTAATTAATATAATTTATGTATTCAAAATGTATTATATAATTTCTCTGAAGATTGCTATGTTTTTGGGGTATTTTGCGGTTGAGAATTTTTTTATAACTGAAAAATACAAATTTTGTGTGTTATAATTGAGTTTGTTGAGTTATATTAGTAGTCTATTATATTAATTAATTCACTTTCCGTTTTAAAAACAGTGTAATCCCCTATTTCACGCCGTGAATACAGTCGAATATAGTCGAATACAATAATCTGTCCAGCTGTAATCCCATGTTTCACTCCATGAATACAGTCGAATACACTCGAATACAACAATTGATTAGCTGGACTTCCCTGATTCACGCCTATTTTTGCTACTGTATTCATGAATACAATAGCTTAAATACATCAAATACAACTTATAACCACAGAAAAGGTATCTATAATCCGTAATATAGCAAACGGTATCTATAGATGGCTAATTACTGCTAAAAGATAGTGATTTATGAAAATTTCTCTATTTTATAGCCCATTCTGACCCATTAAGCAGCCCAAATACAACCCATGAAACTCACCCAAAACAAAAAGGTATCTCAATCCAACTTATATAGAAATTTATTTAGTTGCCCCAATTTTACTTTTTTTTTTTTTGTATTTTCAATTTTATGTTCTTTTGTTTTTCTGCACCATCACTCCCCTGCCCCCCCCCCTCCCCTGCAAAACCCCCTGTTTGTTTTTTCCTGCAACCATACACCCCTCTCCCACCCACCCCCTTGCAAACCCCCCTCCCCTTAATTTTTTTGTTTTTACTTTTTTTATTTCTTTTGTATTTTCAATTTTCTTTTTTTTTTCTTGCACACTCACCCACCCCACGCCCTGCCCACCCCCCCCTCAATTTTTTTTTTTTACTTTTTTTTTTGTATTTTTTAATTTTCTGTTTTTTTTTGCACCCCCCCCTCCCACCCGCAAACCCTCAAAAAAAGTTTTTACTTTTTTTTCATTTTTCTACATCAACCACCCGCCCAAACCCCCCTCCCCCAGCCCACCCCCCAAACCCACCCACCCAGCCCACCCACCCCAGCCCTACCCCCTCCCCCAATTTTTTTTTCAACTTACACATTTTAAGGTAAAAAGATTTTTTTTATGCAAGATGAGCATGGGTCAAGTTGGGCGGGTTGGGTTATGACCCATTGTTTAGCCCATCTTGACCCAGCCCATCTTAGCCCAAGTACAATTTGGGCTGGGTTGGGCAATGACCCATTTATTGGCTTAACCCATCTTGACCCGCCTAAATTCAGCCGACCCGCCCATTTGCCACCGCTAGGCGGACCCACCCTTAGGGTAAGAGTGTCACCGGCTTAGATAACTTCGAAATACACACACAATGACAACAATATTGATTGACACCCTAAGACTCAAAGCTTAGCAAATTATATTGGTCGATTTGCGGGGCATATCTTGACTTTTATTGTTCATCCTTGGTTCGATTTCCATTCCAATATTTGCTCAAATTTTTATGCGACAGTGGTGCCCCCACCACTTTCAAATGCAGGGTCAGCCTATGCTTATTTTAAAACATTATTATTTTAGGGATTCGAATCAATTACTCATTCTATGAAAACTATTATTGGATATTTTTTCCAGTTAAAACTTAAAAGCCATTATGGGACATGTAAGAATTATAAAAATTATAGAAAGTAAAAGTAACAAAAGTTAAGAAAAATAACCCCCAATTACCCCCCCCCCCCCCCTCTCCCCCCCCAAAAAAAAAAAGAATAAGAAAAGGTATTTGATTTAATTTTATACGTTCCAAATAGACAATTTATAACTTTGCCGCTCTAAACTCCTACGAAAGAGAAATACGTTCGCTCCCCAAGTGTTGAGAGGGCAAAAAGCTGTTTGTAAAGTAGAGAGGCATATCGAAGGAAATAAAAATTCCATTGACGCCCATCATTGTAAGCAATCCTTTCAGTTTTTCTTTTACGTTGCAGTTCGAATGCTGTTGTTGTGATTTTTGTTGTTGATAGTATGCACACCTGCTATTTGATAAAATGCTTACTTGAAGTATCAGCCTCTTATGTCAACCAATATATAAATATCGAAGTTCCCAATTGTTGGTGTCTTGAATTGCTTTATAAAATAGCTGGGAAAAAATTGAGATATGAAGAAAAGATGTGATCTTTGCTAATTTTAGGTTTATTATTATTCTGTGACACGTATGTGATATCTTTTTCTATATCCTTTGGAGTTGTTACCGTAGCTGATTGCTATTTTAGGGACATTAGCATGTTCTCAAATGGTTAGACCGGCTATATTGTACGGAGCTGAGTGTTGGCCTGTCAAGAAGTCTCACGTCCAGAAGATGAGCGTAGCTGAAACGAGGATGCTGAGATGGATGTGTGGACATACCAGGAAAGACAAGATTCGGAATGAAGTTATTAGGGACAAGGTGGGAGTAGCAGCCATGGAAGACAAGTTGCGGGAATCGAGGTTGCGATGGTTTGGGCATGTGAGGAGGAGAGACATAGATGCCCCGGTCAGGAGGTGTGAGAGGTGGACCATGGCAGGCTTGAGGAAGGGCAGGGGTAAGCCAAAGAAGTATTGGGGAGAGGTGATTAGGTAGGACATGTCAGTGCTTCACCTAACCGAGGACATAACTAGCGATAGTAAGGTGTGGAGGTCGACGATTAAGGTGGTGGGTTGTCTGGTAGTTGTGAGTTTCTCCTAGGGTTACCAGTAGTACTAGTAATATTCTTGTTGCCGGTTGAAAGATTCTTTCTTCTTGTTTGTTATTATATCTGGTACTTAGCAGCCAAGTTCATTATTTTTGTAAATTGCTACCGGATATTGTTGATCCCTGACTGTTACTATTTGATGCTACTTTTTTTCTCGACTTTTCCTAGAATTGCTGCTTCTTGATTGATACTATTTGATGCTACTACTTTCCCCCTATTGTCTTATCGTCTTTTGTCTCCTTCTTGTTTCTTCCCCCTATTTCTTCTTCTTCTTCTCCCTTCTCTTCCTCTCCACACTTTCTTGAGCCGATGGTCTATCGGAAACAACCTCTCTACCTCTCCAAGTAGGGGTAAAGTCTGCGTACACATTACCCTCCCCAGACCCCACATGTGGGATTATACTGGGTATGTTTTTGTTGTTGTAGCATGTTCTCAAATGCTTAAAATGTGAGCACTTTTCATATACTTACGATGTACAAGAATTATTTAGCTTGTGTAAATTCATAGGTGGAGCCAAAATTTGAAGCTTATGGGTTTGAGACTCTAAATTAATAGTAATTTGAACATATTCCATAGATCCATTAAGAAAAAAATAGAGTTTGAATTAAAGCTATTGGGTTCGGCCAAAGAGCTAGCTCCGCAACTGTGTGCAATAGGTTTGCAGGGCACATGAACTAGTTTGAGGTTCGTGAATTATAATTTATGATGATGCTGAGACTATTTTGTGGTGCTCATTATTTGTTATGTTGTGTGTTTGTTTTGTTTTCTTTATAGTTCTGCAGTTGCCTGATATTTTATTTTGGTCATTTATTTGTTCTTGGAAGTGACAAGTCCAGAAAGAACTAACCTCTATGTTCTATTAAAATTGTAGTAAGATAAGTTCATGATGCCACAAAATTTTCAGTTAATAGCCGTAACATGTGATTTGAGATTTGTATAATTTGGTTGAGCTTAGTTCTCAATTTTGCTTCCTTCTTTTTATGAAGAGTTGATCTATAAGAAGCTTCATGGCTTCAAGTAGGCCGCGTGGCAGCAGTTTCTCTCGAAACATATCTAGTGCAGCTACATCTCAGATTCCTGGAGTAAAGCTTGGTCCAAATGGCACATCATTTCTTTCATCAGGCATACCAGATCTTGACCGTAATTCCCACTACACCTCCTTTAATGTCTCTTTTCCTTTTCTTTGTTCTCAACATTATTATTTCTCTTTCTTTTGTTACAAGCTAGCGTTATATTTATGAACTTTTTCTTTTCCCATTTGTTTGTTATATTCTCTTTCCAGAGATTTTGGGTGGTGGCTTTACATTGGGAAGCCTAGTCATGGTCATGGAAGACCCCGAGGCACCTCATCATATGCTTTTACTGAGAAATTTCATGTCTCAGGGCCTGGTTCACAAGCAACCCCTGCTTTATGCCAGCCCGGAAAGAGATCCACGAGGCTTTCTTGGAACTTTGCCTAGCCCAATGGCTTCTAAGGATGAGAAGCCTCATGAACGGCAGAAGCCTCATGAACGGCCTACTGAACAGGTTTATACCTTTCTTTCCGGCATCTTAACAAAATATTATATATGAAACTATGGATACATGATATGATGTTAATGTAGACCTTGTTGATTCGAAAAAGCTGAAATTTTAATCCATTTTACATTACAGGATTCGAATTTAAGAATCGCTTGGCAATATAAGAAGTATTTGGGGGAACAGAATTCAGAGGTCCAAAGAGGTAAGACCACTTGAAGCTGATTTGTTTCATTTCATTCACTTTTGAACTCGTACAACTAATAATGACTATTTTTCCTCCGAAGAAATTGGCTTCAGTTGTATACGGTATTTTTTCCTGCAGTGTCTAAGTCAAGTTTGTTTTGAATTGGGCTGTCTTGCGAAGAGGTGACTAAAAATGTCCATGATATCATTTACGGGTTAAAGCATAAAGAAAGAGGAAATGGATCTTGTCACAAGTATGCTAAGGGCATTCTGCAATGAGATTGACCCAACAATGCCCTAGGAAATCTAGTAGATTAAATTTTATACCTCTGGTGAAGTTTTCTACCGAATGATGCCTTTTTGAAGTGCCGATTTACTATTTTGAAATTTTCTTAAAGCCACAAATAAAATGTTTCTACGCTTAAACAACTTGTAAGATTGAGTTGCAATTTCCGTAGCTGTCCAGATTTTAGGTGGACATTGCGACTCCAGTTATCTTCATGAAATTTACTTCTAGAAGAAAATCTTTAGGGCCATACGTTGATCACTACATCTGGTAGTATCTGTTGATTTTTGGCTCCCTGTTTCTTTCCTACTTGACTCTTTGAAATAATATAATCCATCGTAAAGATAAAACGGCTAACAGTTTGAAGGCTTTGGGAATGTTACAAAATAATCGTTTTAAATGTGTGACAAGTCACGTTTCTGTAATCAAGTACTTTGAGCAGTGTTCTTTTTGTAGTTGCCCTCTTATTTACATGGAAGACTTTCTATTCATTTGTTTGTAACTATGCTGTTAATTGAAAGCAAGACTTATGCTGAATCTGACAGTTAGCTTGTGCATCATCTGTGCAGGTGGAAAAGCTGAATATTGCAATGACTTCGACGTGCGAAAGCCCCTGGAAAGGCACTTCTATAGTGGGCAGCGGGTTGATTGCATTAGTCTTCGAGATTCTCCCAATCTAGTGCCTGTACTTGAACGTTGTTCAGCCTTTTCATCTCAAATCTCGAAGTATTGTCACTCCTTCTTTCATACATTCAGTTACAGTTTTCATGTTGGCTGTGGTTTATGAACCAAAATTGCAATTTGTCAAGTTTCCAAATAAAGGATAAGAATATCTTTGATACATGAGTTTCAATGGGATACAAAAATGGGAGATGGGATTGCATTTGGAAGATTGTTGGATACCATTGTGTGCTGATGCCTGCCATAGTTATCTTAAAAGTGTGGTATGACATAGGGATAACCTAGAGACTCTTTTGTGTGGAAACATGCATCAAGGAATTGGTAATAGGTAAAAAGGCTTGGAAAAAGGATAGACAAAAGAGACAAAGTTGATGGCCTATCCATGATAAGAATGTAATCTGACATAAGTTGGCTGGATAATCTTTCATATCATTTGATACAAAATATCTAACATATTGATATAGAATCACGATCCACTTTAAACGTTTCTTCTTTACATTTGTGCAATTCTGATGTCTACTATAGATATTCTGGGAATTAAAAGATCTAGCAGATACACAATGTCCTTGTAACCTGTAGTTTCATTATAATGTATTACTGCATGGAAGCCTATTTATTATGCTTTCTTTTTCCCTTTGAAGTAACTTTACAGAGGCACTATCTTTTGGTATTCCCAACCTCTACCCTTCTCCCTCCCCTGCAATTGAGATTTTCTTATGGTTGACACATCTTTCTAAAGTATATAAAGTGAGAAAAGTTATACACTATTTAATTGTCCCCATACTCGTAAGTTGTTTATGCGGAAAATAAGACTGAATAATATTTTTCTATCAGTTGAATAGTGAAAGAATAAATGATATTGTTGATCATTCTTTGTTCAAAAACATCATTACTCCATCTCAATTGGAAAGCAAATAAACATGCATGATAAGTCATCATTAAGCTAGTGGTTTCATTGAAAAGAATTGGTGATTTACTGATAGTGTTAATAAAGCATCAGACTGCTATTTTATGTCCACTTTGGCCCTCTCCTCAATATTGCTGTTATCAGGATTATCTTTCAAATTGTTGTTTTTGTCAATTAAGGTCTGTTACCTTTTGAACATACTTGCATGAGGATTCTTTTTGAGAATAAGTTTTTGATTACGTGGATCCGTTAGTTCTGATTTTATAGGATTGAACTGTTGAATATGTGTAAAAGTTTCTTCTGCTATTATGTCAGATCTGATAGCAACATCACATGTGCCGGTCGTATTGCCATTCAGTCACTATGTTCTCCTCAGTGCGACTTCTCTGACAAGGTTATTTTCTGGACTTTGGTTACTTGTAATCTAGTTATTCTTTAAGAAAAAATATTCTCCAGTAGTAACTCACTGCAGGACTAATGGCCATCAAAAATTCAAAATCATTAGTTTTTTTGTTGTTTCTAGAGACATGAGAAATTGTTTTTGGGCTCTTTTTGGGTTCATGTTGCCTTGTGGGACTGTTCAATGCAAAATTTGATTCTGTACTTGCATCTCGTTGTAGGAGTGGGATATGCTTTCTTTTATAAGATCTTTGAAAGGTATGGTTCGATCTTCGGGTGCAGTTGCAGTCATATCTTTTCCACCCTCACTTGTCTCACCAACCTTCTTAAAGAGATGGCAGCATCTGGCTGATACCTTGATATCTGTCAAAGCAATTCCTGGTATACCTCTGTTTAATCCATTATCGAAAGTTTCATCTTGTTCTTCTGTAAAATTGTGACTCAAGCTTGCTGCAGATGAGGACAAGGAATTGGCAAAGCTCCTCACTGGTTACCAAGACATGCTGGGCCTTCTGAGTGTACACAAAGTGGCTCGCATGAATACACAGGTGAATGACCTTTTCTGCATTGACTATTAACTACAGGAGTTGATATCGTCCTAACACTTTCTGGAATGAGTATTTTCTTTACTCGTCTTACTGTTGATGATAGATAAATGAGCTAAACATCCAAATGATGCTTGGCTTTTGACTTAAAAAAGCTAAACATTTTCTAAATGCATTAATGACTCGGCGGAATGCATGTCGTTCTTAGATTTTTGGCTTCTCTTCTTTTCTTATCTAAGCCTTAGGCATAATTAAGGTACGTGACTATTATGGAAAATAATAGAGAAAATGCAGGTAAAGTGGACTTTGATCATTGATGATAGTCTTGGACAATTAACAGATCTGTCTCGGAGCATCAAAAGTGAAATCAATCATCCTTGGGGAAAGCGATAATATTTCTAACTTCTGTGTTATTGGCTGTTAATTTCTGTCTATCAAACTTATTGGGTAAGTTGATCCAAAACTTTTAACAGGTCCCTGCAATTCTGGAAGCCACTACATTCTCAATGAAACTGCGAAAGCGAAGGGCATTGATTTTAGAATGCCTTAATCAAGCCCCAGTTGATGGTTCAAGTGGAAGTTCATATGGTACTTCTAGTAGTTGTTCTGGAAGTTCGAAAACAGGGAACCTTGACTTCTAGATGATATTAAGCGCGTTTGCTTCAATTTGTCACAACCTAAGTCACGCTCCTGTAATTGCTGGATTTGCTGGTCTAAACTTTGTCACAATGCAAGATTTAGAATCACTGTCAGTTGCAAGCAGCAATCAGGGGTCATATGGAAGCTGGATTTAGCATACATTATTCTTACAATTCTGTTACATATTCTGAATTTTGTTGATGAAAACCGGTAAGGATTGCCAGGGCGAGTAGTTACTCACTGTATCATAGGTTCATAGTGTTCTACAGTAGCATCAGTTTACAATTATGAGCTGGACTTGTTAGGCTGTGCTAATTGAGTACATTATGTTTATCCTTACGATCAAATATTTAGGAAATTGTATTGAAGGATATGCATTACAGTTAAACTTATCTTTAGTTAGATTTCTTGATTCCTGAATTTCTATAATGACTAGAATCAGCGTAATTTAGCTCATTGGGATTGCCATCAGTGTGATGAGTTTGGATTCAATGATAGGAACTCAAAGGCTAAACTCATAAAGTTTAAATTTTGGCTAAACTCATAAAGTTTACATGAAACAAAACTCTTAATCATTCTGCTCTAAGGGTCTTGGCAACGTCAATGACAAAACGGTACTTAACGTCACCTTTAGCGAGACGCTCCAATACAGTATTTACATAATCCATTGGAATGACTTCAACATCTGCTGTTATATTGTGTTTTGCAGCAAAATCAAGCATTTCTTGTGTCTCTTTCATCCCTCCTATACCACTTCCAGCTACAAGCTTCCTCCCTGTCATTATATGTAATTCTCAACTGATTTACATTTCTAGGAACTAAAAACTTTAAATATGAGCCAGTAATTACACGAAAATCTTGATAAAATGTAATCCACTTACCCATAAGTAATGGAAAGACTGGCAGCTCGACAGGTTTTTCAGGTGCACCAAGAAATATAAGCTTCCCATGAGACTTCAATAGCCCAATCAATGGATGTATGGAATGATCCGCGGAGACTGTGTCAAGAATGCCATCCATTGTGCCCATAGCAGCCTATGGATATAGGAAACAATGTCGAGAACCAAAATGTTATTCTATGACAATAGATGGTTGAAGTAAAGATTTCAAGATTACAAGTAATTACCTGCAGCTGATCCTGATCCGTGCTGACCAAAAACGAATCAGCACTGAGGCGCTCAAGAGCTTCCTTCTGTTTATTTTTAGATGTACTAATTACTGTTACCTTTAGCCCCATGGCCTTGGCAAACTTGACACCAACATGACCAAGCCCCCCTAGACCTACTACACCAATGTGAAGACCTGGTTTGTCTAATCCAAAGTATCTCAACGGGCTGTACATTGTAATTCCAGCACAAAGGAGAGGGGCTGCAGCAGCTAGGGGCAAGTTTTCTGGGACATGAAAGACGAAATGTTCATCGACAACAATCATGTTCGAGTAGCCTCCATAAGTTGATGTTCCATCGTGGTACATTGCATTGTAGGTGGCTATTCCCTTGGAACAATAGTTCTCAAGATCGTTGGTGCAGTTTTCACAAGATCGACATGATCCACAATACCCTCCCACAGCAACTTTCTCCCCGACTTTGAACTTCTCTACCTTGCTACCAACCTCAGTTACTTCGCCCACGATCTCATGTCTGAATCCATCAAATAACTCTAAGGGGTTGTTTGGTACGATGGATAAGCAAAAATAATCCTAGAATAAAACCTTAGTACCGCCTTATCCCTTGTTTGGTTACTAGTTTTGGGATAAGTTATCCTAAGATTAAAAATAGTACCGGGATAACTTATACAAGAGGGTGAAATAATAATCCCAGGAGAAAGTAGTAAAATTGATAACCCCAGAATTAATACAACATACCAAATAGTCAATAAGAAATAATACCGGGATAAGTAGTCCTAGCATAACTAATTCCAGCATAACTAATCTCAGTATAACTAATCCCAACATAACTAATCCCAGCATAACTTGTCTTCAAACCAAATGACCCCTAAGAGTTTAGAACTCAAACTTTTAATATGAAAAGCAAATAGAGCTATTGCATTTAAAGATTGCAAATTGCAAGCAATGATCCTAAGTTGAGCCAAAACACTTAGGCAACAACTATTAAATTTAAACAAATGACTATCTTTTTCATGTAAGTGTAAATGACACCTTACTAATAATCAAGAATCTAAAATTGAGACCATACCCAGGGACCAGAGGATATAGAGAAGATCCCCATTCATTCTTCAACTGATGAATATCAGAGTGACAAATACCACAATAAAGAACCTTCAATTTAACATCCTTGTCACCAGTTGCCCTGCAAACATCATTTGATACCAAAAGAATTCAAACATTAATACAAGATGATCAAAACAAAATCTCGTCTTTGTTACAAAATGACTTCATAGATGAACTCAAGTGTATCAATTATTTTCCGAAGAGGGTTCTCTCCGCATGAAGGGTGACCAAGAGGTCACAGGTTCGAGCCATGGAAACAGCCTCTAGCAGAAATGTAAGGTGAGACTGCGTACAATACACCCTTGTGATCCGGCCCTTCCCCGCACCTCACGCAGAGGCGGACCTAGGATTTTAACGCGAGAGGGGCACCAATATTTTGCTCGACCAGTGCCCCTAAAGACTTTTAGTGTTCATGAGGGTGCCAAGTTATTTATATAATCATTTTCAAGGTATACACATAAACATATACAAGATTTCTGCTGAAGTTTGCGGGGTCCGGTGACCCCTCAACGCTATACATAGGTCCGCCTCTTACCTCACGCATAGCACAAGCTTAGTGCACCAGACTGCCCTTCTCTCCGCATGAGATTGTTCAAATGGACGTCGTGGTTTGACCAACACAAGTTATGATACAGAGACTTGAGAGTATATTAATATTCCCTCATATAGTATTTCATAGAGGTTTTAGTGTAGTCTGCCTCTGCATTAAGCATCTCTTGGTTTATTTAAAAAATAAAATAATATATATATATATATATATATATATATATATATATATATATATATATATATATATATATATATATATACTATATTAAAAGCACGAATGCCCTTAGCGAAATGTC
>NW_017671545.1:56188-66961 GCF_001879085.1 Nicotiana attenuata
AATCCTAAAGCTCAAGTCAATGCGGTTACCTTGAGAAATGGAAGAGCATTAGAAGAAGTTCCAAAGAAAAAGAAGAATACAGCTCATCCTGAAGGAGAATTAGTTCCCAAGCCAGTTGAGGGGAATGAGAAAGATGATAAAGGACCCGAGCCAGTAATTGAGACTAGGCCACCGCCTTCGTCTCCACAAAGACTGCAGAAGCAAAAACCGAGCTTCCTCCCTGTCATTATATGCAATTCTCAACTTATTTACATTACTAGCAACTAAAGGATTTTAAATATAAGATAATAACACATTCCTTGCACGGTCATACCAAAATCTAGACAGTGAGAGTAATCAACTCACCCATAAGCAATGGAAAGACTGGTAGCTCGAGGGGTTTTTCAAGTGCACCAAGCAAGATAAGCTTCCCATTAGTCTTCAATAGCCCAACCAATGGTAAGATAGGGTGAGTAGCAGCGACTGTATCGAGAATGCCATCCATTGTGCCCATAGCAGCCTATGGAAACAGGAACCACAGTTGAGTACCACAGTGTTATTCTATGAAATAGAAGTTGGTTTTTATTCTGAATGATTCAAAATATAATTTCCTATTGTTGAAAAGACACAACATATTCGAAAAAGACGTATACAATTTTTGTAGNATATATATATATATATATATATATATATATATATATATATATATATATATATATATATATATAAAGGTACCTTCTGGAGAATTTGAAGGGGTAGAGGAAACCAGAAGTGTCTCTAGCAGCCCAACCAAATGCCATAACTGGGTGCACTTCCTCTGGTGATTTCTCCATATCCGAATTCTTGAATTTTTTACTAACTCAAAGATAATTCAATTTAACTGTACAATTCTGCTACAAATATAACTATAAGGTATTACTTATTTGGTGGTGTAACTATAGCAATGAGAAGGAAAAATGTAAAGTTATGGCTGTATAAGTATGGTATAGACTGATGCATTAGTCAATTGTTATAAGTATTTGTCAATAGTTAAGAGAACTAAATTCTTTGAAATTTTGAATTGCTTCCTGCCATAGTTGCCGATACGGAAAAAAAGGCAGCCCGGTACACCAACTTCTCGCTATGCGCGGGTCTGGGGAAGCCGGACCACAAGGATCTATCCCCGGACCACAAGGGTCCATCGTGCGCAGTATTACATTGCAATTTTGCAAGAGCCTGTTTTCTCGGCTCGAACTCGTGATCTCTTGGTCACGTGGCAATAACTTTACCAATTAGGCAAAGGCTCCCTTCATAATTGCCAATACGGACCGGAGTTAAAAAAGTGTTTTTATTTTTGAATGGACCTTAGACACAACCTATTGGCCTTCATAATTGACGTTTCGTTTATTTTAAGAATTATTTGAGACACCAAAAAATGGTTGACAAATTTCTGTTTTTAAAATCACTAACTCAATACTCACAAATTCTTTTTTTTTGGGTCAACCACAATATTTATTAATTATAGGTAGCACTAATTTTTTTTAGTGCTTAAAAAAAAACACATCTTTTATGTTACCTTTAATACCATGCTTTTATATTCACAGAAATGACATCACAATGTTAAGACCATTACTTTAAATTTTTTGTTTTTTTTCTTAAACTTAAAATGTAACTATATGAAAAACATAGACTACTGATGCAATATCGGAGAAGGCAAAGTTCCAGTAGCGCCATCACTCGTAAGTTATTCTTCCATATTTGTTATAGTTAATGTCTGAAACAACAAGCCCAATCAATACCTACAGCTTCAGTTAAGATTGAAACAATTGGAACTGGAAACTAAAGTTAATTAGCAGAGAAATTTGGTAATTTTGTTTTTACAGTAATGCATACTAGCCGTTTGATAAAATGCTTAACAGAAGTACCTGCCTTTCTTGTCAATCAATTTTTAAATTTTATAAACTGTAACTGGACCTTTCAGATTCTGGGTATCCTGAATTGTATTATTGAGATATGAAGAAAAGAAAAAGAAGTAATCTTTGCTACCAATAGACAGTGATTAATTCTTGATAGTGAAGTAACTGAAAATATGCTGACCGATGAGCATGAGATCATGAGTATAGACGGTAGTCCATAGATAGAGTAACGTGAGTGTAGAGGCTTAGTAAGGTGCTGAAGTTCATAAACATAGTTGTGCAGAAGCCTGTGAGAAAAATAGTAGTATAGTGGATTTATAGCAGAAACTGAGCAGCGCAGAGGCAGAAGCAAAAAAGAGAGAGAGGAAGTAGAAGCAAAGAAGATGGAGTGCCTGGTTCTTTAAGGAACAATATTAGCATCTTGAATATGTTATTCTTTAGGTGAACAATATAGTATGTTGTCAGATGCTTAAATTGGATGCACATTCAAGATGTTTACAAGGATTATCTAGCTTGTCAAACTCTGGTTTCCATAGGCTTATGAATTGGTTAGATGTTCAGGAATTCTACTTTATGATGCTGAGACTATTTGGTGGTTTCATTGTTTGTTAGCTTATTTGCACTATACTGGCATGATTTTATTTTCTGTGGCTCCTGTAGTTCAGATTATGTAGGACTGATATCTTGAATTGAATGAGTTGTAAAAGTTTCTTCTTATGTAATGTCAGATCTGATGGAAACATTGCATGTGCCAGTCTTATGTCACTCATTCGCTTTGTGCTTCTCAGTGTGACTTCTATGACAAGGTTAGTTTCTGGATTTCGGTTACTTGTAATGTTACTTGTTGATGAGAAATATGTTCTCCGATAAGAGAAATCACCGAACACTTTTCACCACTGGTGGAATTTGCTTGATTACTAGATCATATAGGAGTAATTAGTTTCCATCTTCTAAAGAGAGTAACTCGTGAGCAAAAAGATTTGGCTTCATAGAAGATAAAAGACTTCCCATTCCAATATTTGAGAAGCTACTCATAATTCATTATATATTCTCTAAAGCAATGTTTCACAAGAAGGAATGAAACTCGCCGTTTCATGCTCAAAGTATCATAAAATACTAGAATTATATGAAGTAAAACTCTTAATCATTCTGCTTTGAGGGTCTTAGCAACATCAATGACAAAACGGTATTTAACATCAGCTTTGGCGAGACGCTCCATTGCAGTGTTTACATAATCCATCGGAATGACTTCAACATCTGCTGTTATATTGTGTTTTGCAGCAAAATCAAGCATTTCTTGTGTCTCTTTCATCCCCCCTATCCCACTTCCAGCGACGAGCTTCCTCCCTGTCATTATATGCAATTCTCAACTTATTTACATTACTAGCAACTAAAGGATTTTAAATATAAGATAATAACACATTCCTTGCACGGTCATACCAAAATCTAGACAGTGAGAGTAATCAACTCACCCATAAGCAATGGAAAGACTGGTAGCTCGAGGGGTTTTTCAAGTGCACCAAGCAAGATAAGCTTCCCATTAGTCTTCAATAGCCCAACCAATGGTAAGATAGGGTGAGTAGCAGCGACTGTATCGAGAATGCCATCCATTGTGCCCATAGCAGCCTATGGAAACAGGAACCACAGTTGAGTACCACAGTGTTATTCTATGAAATAGAAGTTGGTTTTTATTCTGAATGATTCAAAATATAATTTCCTATTGTTGAAAAGACACAACATATTCGAAAAAGACGTATACAATTTTTGTAGGACACATCTATTTGGGGAAAAAGTGCCTTGGTTATATTTCATCTATATATATACCTACCCCACCATCCCAAGTTATCGATCAGTTAATTTTCCATATGACCTTGAGTAACCTTTACTTTATCATTTGGCTCTTTATCATTTTACTCTCCTTCAGAGTGTCTTATCCACTCACTCTAAATTCTTACAAAATCAGCTGAGAGATTTAAAAGTGTTTTGAAACTTTTATTTGAGTGCACAATAGAAGATTTCTGAGTGGTTAGTTGTATCTTGGGAGTAGCATGTCACTTAACTATTGCATCAGGATAGCAGCATATATCTCTGAAAACAGCTAGTTTTTTCATATCCGAAGCTTCATCCCTTCTTTTATTGTTAATTGTTGCATATTGTTCTTCTAGTTAGTATTTTTCATCTTTAGTGTTTTATCCTATAACAGATAATAGAGAAAAAGAGTTGAGTTTAGAAGTAGCTACCTGCAGCTGATCCGGATCAGTGCTAATTAAAAACGAATCAGCACCGAGATGTTCAATGGCTTCCTTCTGTTTCCTTTGAGATGTACTAATTACCGTTACCTTTAACCCTAAAGCCTTGGCAAACTTGACACCAACATGACCAAGTCCACCAAGACCTACTACACCAATATGAAGACCTGGTTTATCTAGTCCAAAGTATCTCAACGGGCTGTAAGTTGTAATTCCAGCACAAAGGAGAGGGGCAGCAGCAGCTAGGGGCATGTTTTCTGGGACATGGACGACAAAATGTTCATCAACAACAATCATGTCCGAGTAGCCTCCATACGTTGGTGTTCCATCAAGGTAGGTTGCACAGTAGGTAGCTATTCCCTTGGAACAATAGTTCTCAAGATCATTGGTGCAGTTTTCACAAGACCGACATGATCCAACTAGGCACCCCACACCAACTTTCTCCCCAACTTCAAATTTCTCCACCTTGCTACCAACCTCAGTTACTTCACCCACAATCTCATGTCTGCATCCATCATAAGAGTTAGAATTCAAATTTTAATTATAAGCAAATAGAGCTATTGAATTTGAAGGTTGCAAGGAATGTTCCTTAACTGAGCCAAAAACACTTGGACCTTAGGCAAGAACTATTAATGTTTGAGTTATATTTCAATACACTTACTGTCTAAAAGAATTTTTAGACTATCAAGTCACATAACCGATAACTACCAGTAACGGTCCATACAAAGTGGGATTAGTAACATAGAGATAAGCCAGGTTACTATCTAGAAGAGGTTAAAATATGCTGATGGTGTAAAATTTCTTTATACCGTTAGTGCTTATAAGTTAAATCCTAATGTTTTGACAAAGGACAAATTTCTCGGATGTAAGCATAAATGACCTTTCTCTGAACTACTTCATACAGTTTCAGCAACAAATTCTCCTGTTTTAAATCAGGGGCACTCATGCCCACCTCACAGCTATGATTTCTTAAATGTAATTATTAAGAGGCTATTTCCTGGCTAAACTAAAATTTATGGTGGTACCATAGGTCAAGAGCAATATTATAAATATGCAATATGTGGTAAATATCTGAAGCTAGTAAAAGAGTTCTGCATATCTATGAAATATAATACTTTCAAGATTCTAAAATTGAGACCATACCCTGGGACCATAGGATATTGAGAAAATCCCCAATCATTTTTCAGTTGATGAAGATCAGTATGACAGATACCACAATAAAGAATCTTCAATTTTACATCCTTATCACCAGTTGCCCTACAAACACATCATTTGAAACCAAAATAACACAAACATTAATATTCAAGATGACCCTTTAACCTTAAGTTTTGATCAAAATCAAGATTTTGTCCTTATTACAAAAAATGATATCTTGTATAAGATCAATTACCTTCTGGAAAATTTAAAGGGGGAAAGTAATCCTGAAGTGTCTTTAGCTGCCCAACCAAAAGCCTTAACAGGGCGCACTTCCTCTAGTGATTTCTCCATATTCCAATTCTTGAATTTCCTCTTTTCTTTTAGATGAAAAAGTTTAAGGAAAAATGGGTGGTTCAGATAATATTATTATGGGTAGTGGAACTCTGGAAATAAGTGAAATAAAGTGCAAGTGATGGGCTGTTTGTTAATGGTGTACAAGTATGGCAAATTGATGTCATTGGTGATGTGTTATAGAACTAATAAATTCTTGATAATTTGCTTTTGCTTCCTTCCAACGGTTGCCAATATGGACTATTGGCCATCTTAAATGATAGTAATAGTTCTTTAAACATAATTTGGACACGTTTGAGATCTTTGTTATTACCGTCATTATCTTTATCATTTTCTCCAAAGAAAAAGAAGTTAATAGAATAAACTTTAGTAGCTTACTAAAAAAATGGTGGACAGACCAATGTTTGAAAATGACTTGAACATCCTGGCACCATCAATAACTCAATATTTCGTTTATGGTCAACAAAGGCGAATTTAGGATTTTTATGTGCCACTAAAGAAATGGAGAAAAAAGCAATATCAAGTGAGAATTGTTCCCTGTTCCTCTAGGTAAATAACTAGGACTTAGGGGTGGCAAACGGGCGGGTCAGGTTGGATATGGGCGGGTTGAAAATGGGTAATTCAAAAAACAGATAAATTATCCGACCAGACCCGTATTTAAGACGGATAAAAAACGGGTTATCCGGCGGATAATATGGATATCCATATTATCCATGGCTTCTTGAATACGATCACTTTTGGGAGAATTCCTAGTCTCCCAAACTTGAGGAACCCCCAATTTAAGGCTTTACAAATGTAAAAGTTAACACTAGGGGTGTACATAGGTCGGGTTGGTTCGGATTTTACAATTACCAAACCAAACCAATTGTGTCGGGTTATTAAATCTAAAGACCAAACCAAACCAATAAAACTCGGGTTTTTCAATCTCTGTTTTCTCGGGGTTTTGGGTTTTTTTTATGGTAAGATCTTCGTAGAACAAGACATATAACGTATGCTCAAAATATTTCTTTAATCCTAGTAAGATACAACTATATAAAGTATTTTCCAAGAAAATAATACAAAATATGAGATGTGTCATGGCATTATCCTAAAATATTCAACAATAAAGATAATAAAATTATGCAATATAAATATTGCTAATAAAAAAGACATAATAAAAATAAACATAATCTAAAAGTACTAAGTCATGCTAAAATAAATAGACTAATAAGAGAATGTTAATTACATGACTAAACGCTAAAGAAAAATATAGGTTATGCATTTTTATCTAAATTATTGCAAAACAAAAAATAGATATTCAATACATTCCCTTTCGTAATATTGAATTTGTTAGCATTAGTATTGATTTGATTTTGGTTTGGGGTTTATTTAGCATTATTAATTTACTAATATTAATGGCTATAAACTTATTGGAGCATTCAAAAGTTCTAAGTCCAACCTTGAAATAATACCTTAAAAGATAAAATTATAAAAATCTTTAAGAAATATTTATAAATTACATCACAATAAGTATATTTATATATTAAATATATCTAAAATTTCTATATATGTAATGTCGGGTTGGTTTGGTTTCGGTTTGACTTTCTATAGTTAAAACCAAACCAAACCAAACCAAACCAATTATGGTCGGGTTTTTTTTTTCCAACACCAAACCAAATCAAACCAAACCATAGTCGGATTTTTTTCTTGGTTTGACTCGGATTTTCGGGTTGGTGCGGTTTGTCGGTTTCCTTTTACACCCCTAGTTAACACATTAGGTATCCATTGGTTATCCATTTTCTAAGTGGATAATATGGTTTTTATCCATATTCGACCCGTTTTTAAAAAGTTCATTATCCAACCCATTTTTTAATGGATAATATGGGTGGATAAAATATTTTCTTTTAACCATTTTGCCACCTCTAAACTAGGTATTCAAGCAAGTGCATCATTCAGCTTTGTTAGAGCATGTGTACGAACAGATATTACATACATAAAATTCCTACTTTGGCGGACAGACTTGACGTGTCCCATAAATCCGCCCTTGAGTTCAAAGGAACGACGCCAGAAGTTGTGATAAAATAGCATAGCCAAATAGAAAAATACAAAGTAAACTAAGACAAACCAGAAAGTCTCAGTCTTTTAAGATTGGACAACTATAGAGCTAAGCAAAGACAATGCTATTACTTAGACTTTTAAACACACGAGCTGAGAAAATAGACAGTGATTTTCAAGAACCAAAAAATGGTTTGAGCTTAAGCAGAGTTCGAATGGTTGCCAATATCGAGCACGAATCGATACTTCACATCAAACTTCAGTAGGCGATCGACAGCAGTGTTGACATAGTCCATTGGCACGACTTCAACATCTGGTGTTATATTATGCTTTGACGCAAAATCTAACATTTCCTGAGTTTCTTTTATTCCTCCTATAGCACTCCCAGCCACTAGCTTCCTTCCTGTTTTCCACATTATGTACGTCAGTATCAAGTTTAATAGTTTAAATTATATACACCGTTATTGTAAGAAAGGAAAAAAAGGAAAAGAAAAAGCGATGTGCTTACCCAAAAGCAAGGGAAAAACTGGCAGTTGAAGTGGTTTTGCATATGCACCAACCATAACAAGCTTCCCATTAGGCTTTAACATACCAAGTAATGGTAAAAGTGGATGATCTGCTGAAACTGTATCAATAATGCCATCCATTGTGTTCAATGCACCCTGTTATAATAGCCAACATAAAACAAAGATTTAAATTACAGATGGTAAAATCAACCCATTTTTTAGTAATCCGTCCAAGTTTAAACAATTTTGACCATGACCTATTTGTTGACTTGATCTAACGGATTAAATCAGAAATGATCCATCAAACTATTGAGTCAAAGCATAAGCCAAACCTAAACAAACAAATTTGGAAGAACTCAAGCAAATGATTTGAGAAAAAATACCTTTGCTTTACAACTTCTTTCGGAAAAGAGGGAAGATTGGGTCATGTTGGGTGGGTTGAGTATGACGATGACCTGTTATTCGACCATCTTGACCCAAAAAATTTTTTTGACAAGTTGGGTCATTACTCTGGGGTCTTGGGAAACAAGTTATCCCATGATTAATTATCTTGGGATTAGTTATCCCGAGATTGTTATTCCATCCTCCTATAGGGATAAAAATAACATTACAATCTCGGGATAACTAATCCCCGGATTAGTTATACGGCGAACTTATCCTAACCAAACGTGGAATAAACTCATTTCAAATTTAATCGCGAGATTAATTATCCCTTATCCTGGTATCCCAATGTACTAATTAACCAGTTTAGACCTGCCCAAGTTTGGCCTATCCATTTGCCATCTCCAATTTAAAGCAACATAACATATACAATATCCATTCAACAAATAAAAAACCACTGCATTATACACACCTGAATCTGCTGAGGCTGACTGCTAAGTACAAAAAGATCAGCACCAAGATGTTGAAGAGCTTCATCTTTTTTACCAATAGAGGTACTAATAACTGTGACTTTAGCTCCAAAAGCCTTAGCAAATTTCACAGCCATATGACCAAGACCACCAAGACCAACAACACCAATGTGCATTCCAGGCTTATCAAGTCCAAAATATTTCAAAGGACTATAAGTTGTGATCCCAGCACATAGTAAAGGAGCAGCTTCCATTGGCAAATTCTCAGGCCAATGAACTACAAAATGTTCATCAGAAACCATGATATCGGAATAACCTCCATACGTCACTGTTCCATCGGCGTTAGTACCATTAGCAGTCGGTATCTGACCAGGACAGTAATTCTCCAGATCATTGTCGCAGCTTGCACATTTGCGACATGATCCTACCATGTATCCAACTCCTACTTTATCTCCAACTTTAAAATTCTCAACTTTTGTACCGACTTCAGTCACCACACCCACAATCTCATGCCTATGTCAAATAATTCAAGTAAAGACTTCAGTTCTATGCACGGATAGTATAAAAAAACATTTTATACAATCAGATTATCTTGGTACATATGAGTTGATTATCGGATAAACATGTAACTAGCTTTAGTATCACAAATTACTACATAGTGAAAAAATTTTATGTATTTAATGAATATAAGTTAAATCCTTTAAGGAAATAAACAAACGTCAAATACGTTAATGTTCTGTAGTTTCGAACCACTTCCTCTGTTTTCAATTTAGATGACACATTGACGGCGGCTTGGTTTCGCTATCGCTCATGACTTGGAATATAGCCATGTAGTCGTCGGTTTTACTACTAGAATGCCTATGAGATAGTGGTTGGCCTTTCGAATGCCTTCATCCTGACTTTTCTAAGATGCCCTTTACGACTATACTATAAAGGACAGGGGGTGTTCATCTTTTGGAAACTTAGCTACTTAAGTCCTTCTCAGAAAGTCCTTAGCGACAGTCAATTTGACTAAGCTTTGAAGCTAAATTAGATGAGTTAAATTCAATATTTTAAAAATAAAATTTAGATATTCAAAAACTATATGAAAAGTACTATAAGTTGCAATTTTTCTCATGTAAATATGATAAAAAATATATTTTAAAATGTTGGTCAAATTACATAATTTGACTCTCGGTAAGCGAAATGTGTCATCTAAATTGAAACGGGGACATTATTACTTTGACAAGTTGTAGGGGCATGGAGTAGAGTTATTGGCTCTAGAGTCAGTCCCACCTACATTTGGGGCAGGCACTGAAGGTAAACTTTATTAACCCATTAAAGATTTAAAGGCTGTCTTCACTCCATCACTTCTGAGAATATTAATAAGATTTAAATCTAGTGAAAATTAAATGTACCCCTCGAGATCTAAAAATAATACACAAGAAATTTTTATAGGATCATTTTTTTCTATTAAAATTGTAGAAATTATGTTGAATCATTTCCTCGTATCATTTTTTGGGTTTGAAATATTGTACAAAGATTAATTCTTTCTTATTTTGTGTACGTAACTGTCGTGTAAACATCAAATGGACAAGTTTACCCTCTAAGTGTTAATTTAATTATATGTTTTCCTTCTATTTTTCGCACCTTACTTTATTTTGATTTTGTTCCATTCGACGCATCACATACTTTAATCCTTTTATGACATCAACCTTTTAAAGTTATATCTTTCAATAAAAAATGATGAAGAAGAGGTACTCTCTTTTTAAAATCAGGGGGGGGGGGGGGG
>NW_017671545.1:66981-96182 GCF_001879085.1 Nicotiana attenuata
GGGGGGGGGGGGGGGGTAAGTGGAAAATATACTTGAAGAAAAATATTACCCAGGTACAACGGGATATCTGGTGACTCCCCATTCATTCTTGATAAAGTGAATATCTGTATGGCAAATTCCACAATACAAGACTTTGAATTGCACATCTTTCTCCCCAGTGGCCCTGCACCATTCAAAAAGGTTTTTCATATACATGAAACCATTTTTCTAAAGAGGAAAAAAGGAAAAAGTTTAAAACTTTTATGTAGTAACAACGTAAAAAATATTTATATGATTAAATCACTTACATAATCACATGTAAATTTCTATGATCCCCATTTAGTGATATATAACTAGTAGCGGAGCCAAGAATTTTGTAAAGAGTGTTCACAATCTATTAGTATATATTTACAAAAAGTAATATTTGACTTATATACATAATATAATTTTCTATATATGTACTCACTATAATTTTCCGACTTAAACACCCTAATTCATTCTATGTAACTACACTGATCATGTAAAATAGTAACTATTAACCTACTAGAATAGGTTCTCATTTGTTTTTTTTAAGATTAAGACGTCTGAATCTGAATACACGTCTGAATATCAAGATGTGTATTAAGATTAAGACATCTGAATCTGAATACACATCTGAATATATTAAGATGTGTATTAAGATCTGAATACTAAAAATTAAGACTGTTTGATTTTTAACATCTGAATACATAAAATTATCTTTATTTGAAAAAAATCTAATATTCTATCAATAAAATATATAGTTTTGTAAAATATGATAGTTGGTGGTGGTGAAGGCTAACGAGTGAATGCCGACTAAAGGCGGTGGTTGGTGGTAGTTTTGGTTGATGATGGTGGTTCATGCTAGTAGCTAGTAGTGATTGGTAGTGGTGGCAATTATGATTGATGATGGTGGTGGTGGGTGGTGATAGTTAATAATGGCGGATGGTGATTTATGATTGGGGAAGGTGGTGGTAGGTTATAATGATAGGCGGTGCCTGCTGTGGTTGTTAATGGTGATGGGGTGGTTGGTTGTGGTAGTTGAGCTGGATAAGTGTTGACTGTGAGTGAGAATGATGGTGGTCGGAGTGGTGGGATGGTGGATGGTGATGGCCGATAATAGTGGCGGCTATGATTGGGGATGATGGTGGTGGTGGTGGCGGCGGCTGAGTAGGGTGGTGGTGGTGACATGGTGGTAGTTGATAATGGTAGGCGGCGGCGGCAGTTAATAATGAATATGTGATAGCATCTTAATGAAATTAAGTCTCTGTTACAGATCTTATCATACAGACATATTCAGACTAATTAAGTGGTTGTTAAGTGAAAAAAACAAACACACTTAATGATTAAGATCTGGATAATTAAGATTCAGACTTTAAAAACAAACGCACTTAATGTCTGAGATTTGGATGATTAAGATTCAGACCTCCCTTAAGTACAAACAAATGAGGCCAAACTACATCGATAGTGTAAAATATAATTACGTTAACGTTTTATGTAACTTAAAATGATTACCTTCTTGAAAAGTTGAAAGGAGAAAGAATTCCAGAAGTGTCTCTAGCTGCAAATCCAAAAGCCTTCACTGGATGCTCTTCTTCTGGGTTTTTTGCCATTTCACTTAATTCAACAATATAACTAAAAAGATAGCTAGCTAGCTATAAATTATCAAACTAAGAATGACTAGAAAATGAGACTGAGCAAACGCATAGACAAAGCCAATATATTTATAGTACTAGTTGGGAATATGGGGCTAAATGAATTTATTTTTGAGTGTAAAAGTAGTTGATTTAGAGAAATGTAGTAAATGCTTGCAATAAGGGTTCAACTACCAGGTTTGATGAAAGTTAATACAACGACAATGGTTTGCCATCAATTTTGGTCCTGCATCTCTTGGGAGACTCGTGCTTTATATAGAAAAAAACTTAGTTCACACTTAGTTCTTACAGTACTAACCGAATCAATATATAACATACTCCCTCCGGTCTATTTTGATTGATTTTTTATTTTCAATGAACAAATTAAGGTTAATATGGTTAATTTCATTGTTAACGAATGCTAAAAGGTGAATTTCTTAATATGTGTTCAAAACAACTAAAAAATCAATTAAAGTAGACGCGAGGGAGTATCATTTATATCTTATTGATTAGTCATGGTTATTCTATATATACTTTTTAAAAAAATAGTAAATTAACAAATACATTGAATCAGCCATTGATGCTTGCATCGAGGCCCTTCTTCGGACCCTGTATAAATGCAAGATGCTTCGTGTACCGTATTATCCTTATTTCAAATTAATAAATAAAATTAATACTCCCTACGGTCCAAAATAAGTGATTTTTTGGATGCTTTCACACAAATTAAGAAATTCACCTTTTAGCATTAATTAGCAATGGAATTGACCATATTAACCTTTACTATCTCACATAAACACTCCTAACACATATTCCAACACCATTTATTTCAAGGACAATGTAGTAAAAAAAATAATTAATTCATTCTTGAAATGTGGAAAAATTACTTATTTTGGACCACGAGAAAAAGGCCAAAAAATCACTTATTTTGGACCACCGGAGGGAGTATGACAATAAGGTATGGGTAAATCATGGGTACGTATGTGGTTGTTAGAAAGACCCCAGGTATACCATTATCATAGTTCGAGGTAAAACCACAACACAGAAGTCAAATTTCAGCCATCAACAGTCTGGCAAATGACACATATATAATTCAAGGATTAAGGGGAAAAGACAGATATGAGATATGCAATACTACATAATCGCCAAAATCTACTAAATAAACCATAAATAAACTCTTCAAGTTTCTCGCAAAATATAAAATACTTTATTTCTTAATAGTGTTCGGACCAGCTTGCTCGCACGCTAATTACTCTTAATCAGCTTTCAATGTTTCCCCAACATCAAGCGCAAAACGATACTTGACATCCGATTTGAGAAGTCGTTCCAAGGCAGTGTTCACATAATCCATTGCAACAATCTCAACATCTGGTATTATATTATGCTTTGCTGCAAAATCAAGCATCTCTTGTGTCTCTTTCATTCCTCCAATAATACTTCCTCCAACTATTTTCCTCCCTGTTATTTTTTTTAAAAATTATTAGAACTTCAATTTAATGAAGGGCAGCCTGGTGCACTAAGCTACCGCTATGCGCGGGGTCCGAGAAAGGGTCAGACCACAAGGGTCTATTGCACGCATGCCTTACCCTACATTTATGTAAGAGGCTGTTTTCACGGCTCGAACCCGTGACCTCCTGGTCACATGGCAACAACATTACCAGTTACGCCAAGGCTCCCCTTCTTAATTTTAAGGAAATAAAAAGAAAAGAAAGTTTGATATTAAGATACTTTACCCATAATTATGGGAAAAACTGGCAACTCAAGTGGTTTTGGTGGTGCACCAACCACTACAAGCTTTCCATGAGGTTTTAGTATATTGAGCAATGGAAGAATAGGATGGTCTGCTGAAACTGTGTCTATTATTCCATCCAATGTGCTTGCTGCAGCCTATACAGATTCAAAGCATAAATAATAACCATAGATATGAGTGTCAAATTTAACTTATGAAAATATAACTCGTCTGACTAGTCCAGACTTTGGCGAGTTGTATGATGTATAAATTTATTGGCGAGCTATTTTGGACATAATTTTTTTTTTACTTTTTTTGAAATCAGTGTTTGGCCGTAAAATTTCAATTTTTACTTGAAGATAAATTTTGAAATTTTTCGAAAATTTGAATAACTCCAAAAAGCTATTTTTCAAAAAATTTCACTTAAGATAACTCACAAAAATTTAAAAATAATTCAAAATTGTATTCATGTCCAAACACAACACTCATTCTCACTTAAGAAAAATATACTCTTTTTTTTTTGAGATTTTACAATTTTTTTATCCAAACTCCCAATAAGTTAATCCATCAAAATATTTGCGATAATTAGGGTTGCATAATACAATAATATATCAAAGTATAAGAAAATCATTTTTTTAATGTTGACCCGCGAAACACTATTAGGCTCGATCCATATATGATCTTATATTTCCTATGCTTCAATTTGTACGATACATTTTCCTTATTAGTGTGTTTCAAAAAGATTAACATATTTTTATATTTAGAAATAATTTAACTTATAAATTTTTATTTTTACCATTTTACCCTTAATGAAAAGATTCTATAGCTACACAAATGTCATGAACTCACAAAGCTTTTAACCCTTAAAGTTTTAAAACAAGAAATTTATGCCTCTTATTGTTTTTATTAAACTGTGTGCCGGGAAACTACCTCATCATACAAATTGAAACCAAGAGAATAGAATTTCAAGTACAAAATAGAATATTTACCTGCAATTGTTCAGGATCACGACTGAGCAAGAAAGAATCAGCACCAAGACGTTCAATAGCTTCATCCTTCTTATTAACCGAAGTACTGATCACAGTAACCTTACAACCAAAAGCCTTAGCAAATTTCACAGCCATATGACCAAGTCCACCAAGTCCGACAACACCAATGTTCAATCCAGGCTTGTCAAGTCCAAAATATTTCAAAGGACTATATGTTGTAATTCCAGCACATAACAACGGAGCAGCTTCCGCTGGCAAATTCTCCGGCCAACGAACCACGAAATGCTGATCAGTAACCATGAGATTTGAGTAACCTCCATATGTTGTGGTTCCATCATAGTAAGTTGTACTATATGTGGCAATGTGGCTAGGACAATATTGTTCGAGGTCATTGGTACAATTTTCACATTTTTGACACGATCCGACAAGTACCCCAACACCTACTTTGTCACCAATTTTAACTTTCTCGACGTTGCTACCTACCTCAGTTACCACGCCCACAATCTCGTGCCTGTGCAACAAAAGTAAGATGCAATATAGTCAATATCTTCAGTTTTAAACATCATGTTAAAGTCTACATTTCCTTCTAAAGGTGGATAGACAATCTTAGGGCTATCAAATTTGGCCGCCCAAATGACCCGCCCAACCCGTCAAAGTTAGGCTAGCTATTGACCCGCCCGTTTAAAGTTGGGCTGATTTCTAGTAAAGCTTGATAAGATTTGGACGGAATGGAGTATGACCCAAATTTTAGCCCATCTCAGCCCAAGTAACTTTTGGGTGGGTCATTTGACCACCCAATTATTGACTCAACCTATTTTGACCCGCCCAAAATCGATCCAACCCGCCCATTTGACACCCCAGACAATCTTATGAGTAATGATCGGGTAAAGAGCTAATGTGTCTATCGGACAAAAAATTGCACCCAATAATATTGAAAATTGATGGTCTTGATTTTTTTTTTTACAGCTGCTTACCCCATGTGAAAACCTTTAAAGCAAAAGTCAAAAGTGTTGCTCATGGGGCAAGCGAGGGGCAATACTTGTTAAACTTGAAGCTGGACAAGTGGGGCTAAAGATCAATAGTAGCACCGAAGTGTTCTATTTGTGCAGATCACCCTTGGACGGCCAATCCTAATCCAACCAAGGTGAGTCTTGCCGGTTCCGGTTCGAGGCTTTACCGGGCCAACTCGGCCCAAACATGGGCCTTCCTTACTCAACTGACAGGTTTACTAGTAAGGTGTTTGTACTACAATAACGATTCAGGGTATTCACACAAGTGGGGCATCGGAATATTTGTACTAAAAAATGTGAAATTCATCACTATCTCGAAAAAAATGCTGGGACCATAGGATAAGATTAGTGACACCACTAAGATTTGTAGTAGAGCACGCTTTTATTGTAGGGCTCACAGCCTCACAAATGTGAGTTGATGTTATAGTGATGTACTTTTGTGCCCATACTTGCACTTTCTCCTTAAAATGGTAACCTTATAACTTCTTGAAGGATTTACAAGACTAGACACTTATTTTGTCAATGGCAGAGCTAGAAATTTAAATAACGCGATTTAAAGTAATTTTTGAACTATATTCTCTTGTATCACGAGAAAAAATTTATTTATTGAAAATAGAACAAATATTCTAATACTATTTATTCCAAGGATAACTTTTGAAAAAAAGAAAAAATATTAATTAATTCGTGATATCTGAAAAAAATTAAATATTGTGGACCATAAACAAATGCAAAAAGTCAATTAAACTAAGGGAATAAATAGGAGAAAAATGTTAATCACGTACTATCAAGTTTGTTTAGATAGGAATAAAAATATGGTTTGAATCAAATATATGGTTTCAAACCAAAAGGGAAGAAAGTAAGTGATCTCATACGATATTGTTTTCTTTCCTTTTTTGCTCACAAACCAAACAATGAAAGAAAATCCTATCAAAAAGTTTCCTTTCTCACACAAAATCTTCATAGCTTAAAATTTGGGCAAAATACAATATTGATCGGTCGCCACAACTAATTATATATNCAAATATTATACAATATATATATATATATATATATATATATATATATATAAATTATACATTTTGTCGATTATTATTTTTAAGAGCGGCAAAAGTGTACATTTCTCTTAAATTTTTTCAAGTATATGAGAGGAAAATGAGGACAAAATCGAATTTTACCCGGGCACAATAGGATACTTGGAATTGCCCCACTCATTCTTGAGCATATGAAGATCTGAGTGACAAATTCCACAATACAGCACTTTGAACTGCACATCATTCTCCCCTGTAGCCCTGCACCCAGAAATGAACAAAAAAGAACAAAAAGAATATTATGAGCATTTAAAAACACTATGATCAATAAAACTGGAGTTTAGTCACAATATATAGTTATAACTCCACCGAGATTTCAAAATTTAATAAAGACAAAGAAAACACTAGGTGATTTTTTCTCATATGTCGAAACGAACCGAGTGGTAACTAATATTGTGCCCATTGAATTAATCGAGGTGCGCTAATCGACTTTAACACCAACGTAATTAAAAAGAAAAAAGGAGGGTCATAACTCTACCTAAACTGTAAATGTATCCTTAATCCTATTCACGAATACACTCCAAGTAAACCAAAAAAATAAAGGAAATGTATACTCTTTGTATATAGTAAAAAGCAAAAGGCCTAGATTTTATTTTTCCAAATTTTCTCTTATTGTTTTTGTTTGTGTGTCAAAGCACCATACCTTCTTGAAAAGTTGAAAGGAGAAAGAACACCAGATGTGTCATAGGCAGCCCATCCAAAGGATTTGATTGGGTGCTCAGTTTCTGGGGATTTCGCCATTTTTTCTCCAAAAGTGTAGTTAGAGAGTCACCTAAAAAATCAGAAAACAAAACAGAAAAAATGTGCATAAGTTAAATTCATGTGGCCGTTTGGTATCCATATTTATAAGCTTGCCTGGCCCCATCATCATTTTTGAATTCTAAAGGATAAAATTAGAGAGAAGGAAAGTAAAGAAAATAATTAAGAAACATGTTTTTTTAAAGATTTTATTCCTTTATTAGAGATAATATATAAAGAAAAATATGATTGTGATAAAGTTAAGGAAATAATGAGATTGAAGTTACATGACTAATAAGCCTAAATTAAAGGAGAAATTCTTTCAACATTTTCTTCATTTACTTTTTCCCTTTTTAATTATGATCTTTTCCAAAAAAGTGCAATGCGGAATCAAATTATAAGATATGATCCTTTGTCAAATTTTGTACCAATTCAATAAAGTGAATCTCTGATTGATTACAATGCAATTGCCTTATTTACGCTTTATTGTTCTTTATGTAAGAAATTCAGCCATAATCTTTTATTCCAAAATTATCTTTGTCATTCATCTTACAAAAGGAAATACAATTTTTTCTCGATCAGACTTTGAATAAACAATATGCGAAATATTCATAAGGTTTCACACATGGTGTTTATGCCAAACTAATAAAGATAAAAAATATATCTTTTATATATTTATTTATCACTTAACTATGGTTAAGTAACATATAGTCTCACTTAGCTTTAAATATTAAATAGTCCACCAATATTAAATTGCTTGGCTTTGTGTAAACACTCGTGTTAATTAATAACTAGCATTAGTACCCGTGCGATGCTTGGATAATAAAAAAGAACGATCTACACCGTAAAGTTTAATATGTTAGTGTTAATACCATCTTTACAACCAAACATTCAAAATATTTTAAGACTCCAGTAAAACTTTCATTCCATGTCCTAATAAATGTTCCATTAAAATAATTATACTATACAATTTGTTTGATATGAATGTTCCACGAAAAATAATGATGCTATACAATTTGCTTGATATGAAGCATGTGCTTAAAGGAACGTTTTTCTAGCAAATGCTCATGACATATTGCAGTGCATTTTCCAAAAGTTGTCCTCTGTGTTGAGGCAATGATGAAGGAACATGAATTATGGCAAACATTAGCTTATTCAGAATCAAAATGTACAGGGCAATGCATATGCAAAAACTGATTTCCAGCTAAGGCTCTCTCTTTATTATTGTCTGGCGTTTATGGTAATTGAAACTTTTTACTCTTTCTACCATTCCACAGGCTTTGTCTATTATCCTAACAATGTCTAAAGCCAAAGTTGAGGCAGAAAAGGGACAGGTCAACTGCGAAGAGCTGATAAATTCAGCTATTCAAACCATAGATGAAGCCGGTGGAAGGGTTGATTATGCTGAGGTGAGAACTTAAACAATAATGATATATTTCAAATGGATATAAACAATAGAATACCAACTGGGAACTCAATCTGTTCCCAATATAAAAAATTGATGAAACCCCTGTAATTGCAGAGTTTTCAACACTGATCCCAAAATCCCTTGGAATGAAATTCTGACTTGGCAACTCGACATCAAAAAGACTGGTAGCCTACCCTAATCTATTCCCAATATCAAAAATTGCAGAAACCCCTGAAATGGCAGTGTTATCCACAGCTATCCCAAAATCCCTCGGAATGAAACTTTGACTAATCAACTCTACATCAAAAAGCTTGGAACTTTGTGGATTATGCCACAAAAACGACGGAGGACTAATATGCGACTGAATCAAACCGGTGACTCCTTGAGCAAGCTTATCACCCTTTGTAGTGATAAACCTCTGGTGAACTGCCACATAACATAGTTATACCAAATTAAAAATATTAACTAAAAAAATTATACATAAGACCAAAGGATCAGAAGACAATAACAATACATAATAATTAAATGATAAATCATTTAATAACGTATTAAATTAAATTACGAAAAACTTTTTTGTACACTGTATTTCTAGCTTCATCTGTTATTTGTCCATCATCATCATAAACTAAAATCTTTAACCCTTTTCTACTTGTCACCCGTGAAAGAGCAACATACAATTGTCCATATGTAAACACTGATTTCTTCAAAAATAACCCAACATGAGACAATGACTGGCCTTGACTTTTATTAATTGTCATGGCAAAAGACACCACAATTGGAAATTATCGTCGCTGGAACTTAAAAAGTATTCTCGCATCAGATGGAGTCAACGTCATTCTTGGAAAAAATACTTTTTCTCCAGCCATATTACCTGATAAAACCTTGGCTTCAATAACTCGATTTTCAAGTTTTGTGATGATCAATCTTGTACCATTGCATAATCCCGATGACTGATCTATTTTTTTCAGTAACATCACAGGAACACCAACCTTTAGAGTAATGGAGTGATTTGGAACTCCAGAACATTTAATACTATTTAGCAATTCTAGTGTATGTACGTGGTCCAAAGCTGTAAAAGCATGATCAGACATACAAATCGTATCATAACTCAAATATGTCTTCTCAGGATTATGATTGAGTGAAACCATATACTCATTGATAGATTCCACCATGTCAAGAGTCGGAGCGAGAATTGCTCTTCTTTGGAGGTAATCATGTCATTGTAATGTTTAAAGAAATCAGGATAAGTACTTTCTACAATTGCAGATATTGGATCATCACAATTATGTATGAGAAGATCATCGGGGATTCGAACCTTTTTAATTCCATCAGTAGAACTTCCAATTCTTCCGTCACCAATTGCCAAAATCCAGTCTGAAAATTCTTTTAACTCATCTAAATGTGGCCCTAACTGATTTCCTTGCAATCTCATATTCCTTGTTAGTTTTAAGATTTCACAGTGGGGCCATAAATATGAAGAGTTTAGAGAAGCATTAACAATATCTTGCCGAGTACCTTTTGTAATGACTGGCAAAATTTCTCTGAAGTCACCACCAAGAACAACTGTTTTACCTCCAAATGGTCGATCTAGACTGGATGTGTCTTTAAATCTAAGAATATCTCTAAGAGTTTGATCAAGAGCTTCGAAACAGTATCTATGCATCATCGGTGCCTCATCCCAAATAATCAACTTTGCCTTAACGATCAATTTTGCTAAAGGACTACCTTGCTTTATATTGCATGTTGAATCTTCAATTGGATTGAGAGGAATTGCAAATCTCGAATGCACTGTTCGACCTCCCGGTAACAAAAGAGATGCAATCCCACTTGATGCAACAGTTAACACAATATCTCCTCGAGATCATATACCTGAAGATAGAGTCTTCCAAATAAATGTCTTGTCAATTCCTTCATAACCATATGAAAAGAACAATCCACCTTTGGCCTCAATCACTGCTGCCATAATTTTCTCATAAACTGACTTTTGTTCAGCCGTCAAATTCCTTAATAATTGTTGATGTTCCTCTAACATTGAGCATCTATTGTAACACAATTCATCATGGATTAATCTATTGCTATGGTCACCTTCTCCCTCACTGTAAAGAGGTTTTGGCATTATTGGAAAATCCTGAAAACTTCTTCCGCAACCTTTCAAAAAAATTTCCAACTTTTGTAAGCAACAATTTTTCAATTCATCATCTGTTAGCTCCGCCTCTGAAAGAACATAAATATTGTGGAACTTGAATAGCTATAATACATAAAAGATATTATATGATTATTCACAAAAAATCCATGTTAATTTTTATTGAAGTTATGGTTAGTTGTAGTTATGGTTTACACTTATGAATGATATATTCTATACCTGCTCATTCAATTAACTGTATAGTTAAAGGCATACTGTACTATCTAATTTAACTGACTATCATTATGAAGTAAGACAATTTTTAGCATTTCTCTCTCCTGCAAATGATTTAAAGCATGTGCATGTACTTTAGATTAAGGAACAATAAAACCACATAAATTCTATACTCCAAAGTGCAAGTTTGGGACATGACTGCAAATGAGTTTATGAGTTTAAACTGTAAACAATGAAAGTCGTAGCTAGTAAAAAGACAGCCTTAAGTACTCTATATATGTTCTACCATGACCATTTTTAAAGTGCTTATATTATACTAAATGGGATATCTAGAGAATAGTGGCTATATTACACTAAATCTACAAACGGGTATTTATTAACATGCTTAATAACATAATTAGATAAACCTTTAGTACTCTCTCTATAAACTGAAATGTGTAAACAATTTCACGTCATTAGTCATTTTAGTATAATTAAATCCAAATATAAGTCCAGTAACTCATGTCACTAGTTTTTTTTACTATAAGTGCAAGCATTTTTTTTTAATTCATGCAGGTGGATGCAATTTTTGTGCATTATGGTGCATGGTGAGAACTGACAAACACATTGTCTAGATGGAAATAATATTTCCTCTTTATAAGTATATATTTTTGTTATATACGGCTGAATAATCTATTTATATCCTCGTATACATACTGAAATTATGTAAAAAAATCATAACTGCAAATATAAGTTTGGACATACCTGGATTGGCCAGTAAGACTCTTTCTTCATGGAGGGTATCTTCTGATAATAATTTCTATGTTGCTTGCCAAATATTTTCTGGTCGTGACATCGAATTCGATAACAACAACATAGAAAATAATTTCTTAAGATACGATGGCATACCCCAGCTACTTGCCTCCTTTATGCAATCCACATATTCTTTGTCATCGTCAATTAAACCAAGTGCATAACATGCTTCTCTAAATGTAAGATGATCATGATTGTTGATTCTTTTAACATCTTCATAACATTTTGGACCTTTAATGACATTCAACAACAACCAGAGGTAGTATAGCTAGCCAGTTCCAGGCGGAACAAAGAAAATCCTTCCAATTGAAAATGCAGAAGTTTTTTTCTCTCCCATCTTTTCAACTTTGGTTTCCACAAGTAAGGGCAAATTCTGCTAAGTTAATTCTCTTGTTTCAGAAGATGTTTTATTTGTCTCGAACCAACTTAAAAACATCGATTCCCTTACAGTGGGTCTATTGGCAACATCATCAATCTGATCATCATCAGAGAATATGACATGTTGTTCATTTGGAAGATGAAATGATAGTCTTTCCACTGAAGGTTGTCTATAGTGAATAGGAAACTTGAATATTCTCCAAGCAGCTTCACAAGGTGATATGTATCGACAATGATAGTACATATTAATTTCATCAACAACCGATGAACCCTCCTCTTGCACACTTCTAGAAAAAGCAGCAGTGGCACGATCATTTCCTTTGTTAACATATTGAAATAAGTACTTAATTGATCTCGATTGATTGCACCACTCCACATTGATGTGAGCACCATATTTCAATAATAAGAAACGATTGTGTGGCACCACATACCTGTTGTCCAAGTCAATACCATCCTTCTTGATAGTTCTTCCATTATCCTTTCTCCTATAAATAGGATAATCATCTTCATCAATTGTGGTTGGCTCAGTAAACTTTTTTGGAAAGCACTTTGTACATCTCCCATTCTGCATGCAAGGGGAAGATTTTCTGGCAGAACCACATGAGTCGTGCATCATGAAACTTTTCACGGCCCTATAATAATGAGGATCAACTGCTTCATTTGGAATTTCTGCTGTTATTATTTGATCAATATCAACAGTAGTTGGATATTTGTTATGCTCATGAAGAAAGAGCAATATATGAGCATGAGGCAACCCTCGCTTTTGGAACTCAATTGTATAAATCACCGCACGAAGAAGCAAAATAAATTTATTGGATAAATAAATAGTTTTCAATCTATATTGAAAAATTATTCCAGGCAAAATCAGGCATATTATTTAAATTATTACTTCAAAAGTTTATATTCATACCTGATTTTACTGCTCCAAACACTTTATTGTCTCGCAAGTCCTTTATCAAGAGATCCAATTTGATTTTAAATACCCCACTTAAGATGTTTGGACGATCCTCAGGATTTAACCCCTACTCGTTACATGTCTTAGAATCTCAGGCACTTCGGATTGCAAGTGAAAGTGATAAAAAGATCAGGGTACCAAGCCCATTTGCATATCGCCATAGTATCTTGATAATTTTGAAGCATGTATCGTGCACCACCTGTGAAGCTTGACGGTAGAATAATTCTCTTTCCTTGAGACGAAGGAGTAGTTTCTCCATGCAAAACAACTTCTTCTAATCCTTTATACATCGCAACTCTCAATTGTTTTTATTGAGTCCTATAATACTTCAATCGACCAGATTCAATCATTGGATATGCATCAGCTAAGTCTCACTTAACTATGGTTAAGTAACATATAGTCTCACTTAGCTTTAATTGTTAAATACTCCACCAATATTAAATTGCTTGGCTTTGTGTAAACACTCGTGTTAATTAATAATAGTAAGGGGTTGTTTGGTTGGGAAACAAGTTATCCCATGATTAGTTATTCCGGAATTAGTTATCCCACCATTGCATAGGGACAAAAAAATATTACAATCCCAGGATCAGTTATACCACGATTTTATCCCAACCAAATATGAGATAAACTTTTCTCAAATTTAATTCCGGATTAATGATCCCTTATCTCTTACACCAAACGAGCCCTAAGTGTTTATCGTTTCGTTTTTGGGGTTGAACATTCTTAGTGGGCGTTTGGACATAAGAATTGTAGAATTCCAAAAAAAGTGAAATTTTATTTCAAGTGAAAATGATATTTGAAAATTAGAGTTGTGTTTGGACATGAATATAATTTTGGGTTGTTTTTGAATTTTCGTGAGTGATTTGAGTGAAAATTTTGAAAAATAATTTTTTTGTGTTCTTCACATTTTCGAAAAATTTCAAAATTCATCTTTAAGTGAAAATTGAAAATTTCATGATCGAACACTAATTTCGAAAAAAGTAAAAAAAAAAACTTATGTCCAAACGGGCTCTTAGTGCCGACCTTTAAATTATGCTCCAATCCTCCAAAACTTTATGGCTTTGTACTTTTCACATGTGCATTGAAGTACGTTGTTGAATTTAATGCCAACACCTCGTACACACCAAACGTTTCTTGAGCATTTAACGTATGTGGACTATTGCTTCTTTTGTATGCCTTAGGATTGTGCTTAATCAAATGTTTAATCGTATATACCATGTTAAATCAAATGTTTAATCAAATTTTTTCTCAGAAAAGAATTGTAACTTACGTTCCTAGGGGAAATAAAAGAAGGTGTATATCAATTGAAAGGTTTTAGTGGAAGGACCCAACTAAGTGGGTTTCATATATTTATATTACCTTCACTATAATATTACAATATAAAGAATGGAAATACAATAAATACAAAGATACAAATATGACAATTCAATCAATCAAAGATAATTATAGTAAAAGCTATTATCATGTAAATAAATGATATCTTTTAAATAAATGTAGAATATTCCCTAAAATCCTCCCTCAATCTGAGCGGGAGGATCGAACATTCAGATTGCTAATCAAATAAGTGAATCTTCAAGTGACTTAGTAAATATATCTGCAAGTTGATGGGACGATGAGTGTCACGACCCAAAATCAACCATCGTGATGCCGTCTATCGTGGAACTAGGCAAGCCAACTACTCAACCATTTCAACACAAGAAAAGCTTTGAAAAATACGGAAGTAGTTATATTTAAGGAAAACCTTTTTAAAAGCGGAATAAAATTCACAACTCAATACAAAATCTCTCCCAAAACTAGGGTGTCACCGAGTACATGAGCACCTATACAGGGATATAGTATAATACAACGTCTAGAGAATAAGAACTGAAACATAATGAAGATAAGGAGGGAGAGTCAAGGTCTGCGAATGCCAAGCAGCTACCTCGATAATCTCCGACGATCCGGACTCCACAACTCAACAACCGCCGTGACCGGAAGCACCTGGATCTGCACACGAGGTGCAGGGTGTAGCGTGAGTACAACCAACTCAATAAGTAACAAATCTAACCTTTGGACTGAAGGTAGTGACGGACTCAACCGGTACAGTTCAATATAGAAATAACAGTACAGAAAACGTAGGCATGCTTTAAAGTTCAACAGTTAAACTCAATACCAGTAAGATAAATCAATTCTGAATGATATGAAGAACATAACTTCTCTTCTTCTACATGCCAATGCATATGTTGTATGTGATGCACCATGCTGAAAGCCTCGTGTGCTCACACTCTCAAAACGCTCAATCGCTCAGTACTGTGTATGGCCAATCTGGCCCAGAGAAGATCCATCACGGAAATATATATACATCAACTGACAGGCAGTCACTCAATACTGAGTAGCGCCAATCCAGCCCTTGAGGAAGATCCATCCCCAGGTATAAATGCTTCGGATAAGATCCATGTCCAGGGAAGATCCATCCCTCAATATAAATCATTCGCACTCACTAGGGGTGTGTGCAGACTCCAGAGGGGATCCTTCAGCCCAAGCCTATCATAAGCCAGATCCATGCATAAATCAGTAAAACCCGCTGTGACGTGCAGCCCGATCCCATAAATGTAACTCATAATCAGGCCCTCGGCCTCACTCAGTCATCAATCTCTCCAGTCTCTCTCTCTCTCTCTCTCTCTCTCTCTCTCTCTCTCTCTCTCTCTCTCTCTCTCTCGGGATCACAATGTCATGAAACTATCCCAAAAATGATGATATGATGTACCAATAAATAGCAACAGAGACTGAGATATGATATGCAATGAACAAATATGACTGAGTACGAAATTTCAATGTAATCAATAAGTTAATAGCAAGAAACGACCACTATGGGTCCCAACAGTACCAGCATATAGCCTAAACATGAATTCTAACATGATTGCCAACTCAATTACTTTATCACATGATGAATTATGGATATCAACATGATAAATCAACTATACAGTTCCATGGAACCGACCAGGTCACAGTTCTCCCAGTGCACGCCCGCACGCCCGTCACTTGACATGTGCATCACCTCAACACAAATCATATAACACATAATTCGGGGTTTCGAACCCTCAGGGACAAGTTTAGAAGTGTTATTTACCTCAATCCGAGCAAATCTCTACTCCAACACACCTTTGCCTCGCGAAACGGCCTCCGAATGCCTCGAATCTAGCCACAAACAATGCGATACAATCAACACGGGCTAACAGAATCAAATTCAATAAGGAAATACTAAGTTATAAATCAAAAGTAAAGAATTGGCCCAAAGCCGGCCCCCGGGCCCACGTCTAGGAATCAGGTAAAAGTCACAAAATCCGAACACCCATTCGACCACGAGTCCACCCATACCAAAATTACTCGAATCCGATACCAAAATCCCGATCAAAACCTCAAAATTTAGCCTAAGAACTTTTCTCCATTTTTCCCAATTTTTTACCCCAAACCACTAATTTAATAATGAAATCAAATGCATAATCATGGAAATTAACCAAAACTAGGTAAGAATCACTTACCCTAAACACCCACGTGAAAATCTCTCCAAAAATCGCCTCCCACCGTGCTCCCAAATTAATTTTTGTGTTATGAACTCAAACCCTCGTTTTGAACATTTAAATCTGGTGCCCAGTTATCCTTCATCGCGAACGCGGCCATCCTCCCGCATTCGCACAGCACAAACCAGCTTTCCCCTAAAATTTGCCTTACGCGACAACAGAGACCTCTACGCAAACGCGAACCTCTGCTACTTCTAACCTACGCGATCGCGTCCTTCCTTACGTGACCGCAAAGAACAAAGCGTACACTCCACTGTTGCTTCACTTCCCCTATGCGAACGCGGACCTTACCACTCGTCCGCGATGCCCAGACTCACCAGCCTTTCGTGATCGCGTGCTTCAACTGACGATCACATAGAACAACTGCCCCCGATTGACATACACGATCGCGGACGCTCTCATGCGATCGCGTACAAGGAAACCAGTAACAGAAAACCAGCAGTCTTCAGCTATAATACCAAGTCTAAAATTGACTTGTTAACCACCCGAGGCTGTCGGGACCTCAACCAAACATACCATCAAGTCCCAAAACATCATACGAACTTAGTCGAGCCCTCAAATCACATCAAACAACATCAAAAACACGAATCGCACCCCAATTCAAGCCTATTGAAACTAAGAAATTCCAACTTCTACAAACAACGCCAAAACCTATCAAATCACACTACTACAAAAAAGACCTTTAGCGGCAATATAAAACGGATTTAGCGGCAATAAGAATAGTCGCTATATCGTTTACCAGCCATTAGGGTTTGCCGCTGATGCGGGGTCGGCAAAGCCTTTAGCGGCTTTTCTCGCAAAAGCTGGTAAAAGGTATGGTTTATTGCCGCTAAAAATTATTATCTTTAATGGAAATTGTTTGCGGCAATTATAATGGCTACAAAATCCAATCCAAAACGGCCAACTAAACCTCTTTAGCATCTATTTTTATAGCCGCTAAATTCAAACTAATTGCCGCTAAAGGTTTGCATCTCTAACGGCAATTGTTTGTGGCAATTATAATGGCTACTAACTCCAATCCAAACGGCTAATTATACTTCTTTACCATCCATTTTTATAGCCGCTAACTTCAAAATAATTGCCGCTAAAAGTTCGCATCTCTAACAGCAATTGTTTGTGGCAATTATAATGGCTACTAAATCCAATCCAAACGGCTAATTATACTTCTTTACCATCCATTTTTATAGCCGCTAAATTCAAAATGATTGTCGCTAAAAGTTCGCATCTTTAATGGCAATTATTTTGTTGCAATTAAAAAGGCAATAGTATCCCTTCTTCAAACATCTTAGTTTGCCCTTTATCGTCCATTTTAATAGCTAATATGTTTAACTAAATTACCGTTAATAATCAATAACTTTAAAAGTCACAAGCGATAGTAGCAATAATTGTCCACAATTAATAATAGTTACTACCTTTGTATAGAAATGACCCAAATAATAAAATATATTAATATTAATTAAAAAAACATAATATAACTTATTAAATCTTAACAAACAAAAGAAAGTAGTAATCAAAGATATTAATATGACAGTAACTTAAAACATAAAAATATACTGTTTGGACTAAATAGCAGTGTCATCATTGTAATAATCCAGAATGATGGTCTTCAAATGATTTCCGCAATTTTTCATCATTTTGAAATCTTCCAGCCGCTAAATTATCGAACATCAGACTGTATGACCTGAAATTATAAAATAATTGTGTTAAAGGATAAAGTATATACATGAAGTGCTGAAACAGGAGACTAGTATTATAGCTAACAGTGTAGATTTTATAGCTACCAGTGCATTTTCTTTTGCAGGAACAAATGAATTTCATTCTTTCTCACGGATTCCTAGTGCTGGAAGGAGCTACTAAACCTCGACAAGTCAAACTCCTAATCTAAGGATTAGAATTGCTAAAATAAGACCACAGATTGAGAACTCAGTATGAGGGCATTTACACGACATGTGGAGCACCACATGAAAGGAAGATCTTAACTCGAAAGCTAAATGTTCACTGGCAGATATCTCATCACTCCACTGAGATACTCAGATTCAGAAGGAGAAGAACCTAAGAACATTTGGGAAAATTTGGAAATCATATGAGCAAACCAGTTGTGCAGTGTCCGAGCACTCTTAAACCATTCAGCTAAGTCATGCAACTGAAGCAACTATACAAGAACCAAATCAATGAGTCCCAAACTGTAGCTCAACAAACCAGTTTGCAAGAAACTTTAAACAATGCAGAATAGAACAATAGAGTTACAATTATTAACTTCCCGGAGTAGCCACAAAAGTGCAGAAAGTTTTATTTTCAAAGCAAGCAGGAAGCCAAAATTCCTTTACAGTTTTGGTCAGCCCAAAATGTGCAAAAATTTCAACTTCAAGCTATGGAAAATTGCTGTCAAATACTGCTCAAATCTTGATCACAAACAGCTGAACATTAGACTGTTTAGAAGCTACAAAAACTGGGTGGAAACTTCCAACAGAAACAAAAATTGAATTCAGCAAACAGAGTCCCTATCTAGCTGACACTTTGTGATATTAATTACAAGTAATTGCATAACTTACATGTACTGTCTAACAGCTGAACATTAGACTGTTCAGAAGCTGCAAAAACTGGGTAGAAACTTCCAACAGAAACAAAAATTGAATTCAGCAAACAGAGGCCCTATCTAGCTGACACTTTGTGATATTAATTACAAGTACTTGCATAACTTACATGTACTGTCTAACAGCTGAACATTAGACTGTTCAGAAGCTGCAAAAGCTGAGTAGAAACTTCCAACAAAAACAAAAGATTGAATTCAGCAAACAGAGGCCCTATCTAGCTGACACTTTGTGATATTAATTACAAGTAATTTCATAACTTACATGTACTGTCTAACAGCTGAGCATTAGACTGTTCAGAAGCTGCAAAAATTGGGTAGAAACTTCCAACAGAAACAAAAATTGAATTCAGCAAACAGAGGCCCTATCTAGCTGACACTTTGTGATATTAATTACAAGTAATTGCATAACTTACATGTACTGTCTAATAGCTCACCTAATTTGTACTCTAAGTGTTCATTGCTCGTTATATGGCAGCAAACAACTAAACAAATAAGAACGAAATCAAATTGTCAAACTCTTTACCCACGTGTATATCTTTTTAGTAAACTCTTCACCCACGTGTTTTGTCAATCTAAATCTACAGAATAAGTTGTGGCCTATTGAGTCAATAAATCAGAATGACCATTAATATTGTTCTTGTGCCAAGGTACTAAACTATCCAGAAAACATATTCCCATGGCCCATATTTTGTGGGGTGAGTTCAGGTTAAGCTGGATTGGCACAGGACGCAGGTTGTTGCTCCCAAACGTACACGCAAGTATACGTGATCGACAAGTAATATAATGATAAGTTGAGTGTCGAACCCACAGAGACTTGTGTAAACTACTCACTAAATCACTAAAATTGTTATTCAATCTAGCTAAAAGCAAAGTCCAATAATATGATTATACTATACTACAATTCTAAATAATAACTAAATTATCAAGTAACGAGTTGATTGTTGTGTATTCAGTAGAGACAAATATTCCAGGGTTGTGATCGATTCACCAATCGTATTGTGTTCTAATTAACTCTCCCCTTCATATCATTCACTCATGGTTGCTAATTAATCGATAAATGCTCTCATAGCCTTCTCCCGAAGTACTACTCACCTATTCTCAATAGATTAACGCCTATATTCCTATGAAATCAATCTATTAAGAACGCATTAAGATCATGATATTTAATTAAGCACGGTGACTAGGTATATTCCTATCCTAACCACAAATCCGCTCCCCCTAAGGGTTAAGATCGTGCTCTCTTCAATTCTTCTCTAATCTAAACACGGCTTTCCCAAGCATAGCATAGATAGTAAATAGAACCTAACTGCTGGCCAGACAATTAAACAATTAAACACAGAATTGAAGAAAAAATCATATATTGGTGAATTATAATCAAGGTCAAGTTAATATCAAACAACAATATTCATGGCTAAATCACAACCCCAGAACAATGGGTGTTTGGCCACTCATGAAGTAATCAAACAATTGCATAAGTGTTGAATCAATTGAAAATACTAGAAAAGATGAAGAAATCTGAGAATTCTCCGCTTCCTCACGATCCCGTGTGTGTTTTTACTCCCAAGTGGCGTCTCCCCCTTCAAAAATAAGTTTAGTCTTGCTTTTATACGTGTTGGATAGGTATAGGGCCGAAATAACCTTGTCCCGAGCGAAATAGGATAAAGTTCACGTCACCGGCGCCCAGCCCGGCGCCAGGCGCCCTCCATAGCGCCCAAATGTTTTCAACACTGTCTCCAGCGCCACAGGTGGCGCCAGGCGCTGCCTGTGGCGCCCAAATGGCCTCTTTTTCCGATTTTGTTCGTTTTAGCTCAAATCTTGCACGTTTCTCCCCCACTTGCTCCCGAATCATTCCTACAGATAAAAACACATCAAATTAACATAAATCAACACATTTTACATCCTAAATCCACGGAACAAAAGTAAAATATGAGGCGATATACATAGAAATATATATATGCTTTATGCTAAACATCACAGGTTGTGCTTAATTTTGAAAACTTCTGATTTCAAAGTTTCCCTCCCTCCCTGTGAATCCAGGTTAACTCGATTGGCAAAAGACGCAGGCTGTGCTTAATTTTAAAAACTCCTAGTTTCAAAGTCCCCCTCCTCTGTAATAATTTCCTTTCTCTGGACAGACAAGGAAACCAGGAATAAAAATTGGATATCCCACACAGTAGAACGAAACAAAAAACATTACACAACAAAGCTGGTAAGGACAATACACGAAAATGCTTTAATCTAGCCTGTTATCATGTCACTCATAGGATCTGTAAAGTAATCAAATTAGGAAGGAGGAAAAAGAAGAAAATTGACAACAGAAGACATACTCTACAACACCCTTTCCCTAACTAAAAGTAGAAAACAAACTCACAATTACTAGAGCAAAATGCCTCTAGTAGAAAGTTGAAAAAGTAGTTCCAAATTGGTTCAAGAAAGCTGGTACAAGACTGGTGCACAGCTGGTAGCCAAACTTAGTTCAAACACTTGGAGATTTCATTTTCCAACTCAAAACAATCCACACTTTACTAAGATACTGTAGTGGTGCAAATTACGATATATCTGCAGAAGAATTAAATAGCCTGAACTCAACAACTACCTACTGAAGCATTAAACAGTCTGATGAGTAATAGAATTAGTTAGGGAATTGACTCCTCCACTGTTCTATGTTCAAAATGCATGTGACATGAATTATAAGCCCAAATACAACAACAAATTAATAAAAATCGAAGGAGGAAAACTCAAACAGTAGTGACGAAGGACAAAGATAAGTAGTACCGTGAGAAGGTTGAGCATTTTCAGCAGCACTAGGCATTCTTGATGTTTGTGGTACTCGTTCATGTCCACTATTTGCATCGGGGATCTAATAAATATTAACATGTTAGATAACAATAATTTTATATGATTATAATTTCATTTAAAATATCTAAAGTTTATGAAATGGAGTTACCTATTCACCTAAGGTGCCATTGCTACTTTGAGGCATAGATGCATTAGGAGCATATTTGCGCATTAATTGTCTCATTTGGAGTAATTCTGATTGCATATTCTCCTGATTTTGTTTCATAATATTCATTTCTTCATTTTGTTTCTCCTTTAACTCGATTATCTGTTGTTCTAACCTTTGTATAACCTCATTAGAAGAATCATCTGCAGCAATATTTCCTAAGGAAGACCTACTACCCCACATAACAGAAGGAGTTGGACCAAGTCCTAAACCACGAACATACCCACTTTTTTTATTTCCCAACACCTGGGAATACACATCGCCTTCCCAAGCAATACTACGAGGAGGTTGCTCAGTAGATCTCTCACTATTGCTCATCCTTTCATTTATCATTTCCTGACCATAGAATACATAATAAATCCATTTTGGAATTCATGAATAGGAAAAAATACACATTGTTTGACGGAGTCATCAAACAAAAAAAAGAATAAATCTTACGATTGTCTTGACAGAATCATCATCCAGTGGCCTACCATCCTTACATTTTTTATGAGTTAATAGGAAAGTTTCTGCTCATGTAGGATCTAACCCGTTTACAGCCTAATACAATAAAAATGATATCATATATGCATGACAAAAAAAGCTTAAAATATTATAGTTTGTAGTTTTCACAGGTTTACCTGCTCATTCATCATGGTGGCAATACTTTTTGATCCTCCTATGTGAGGCATCGTTTGCTTGGCCCTATTGTTTCTATTTGCTTGCGTACGTCTCTGTCATTAAAATATTAAAATGATATCTTATAAATTTTAAACAAAAATTGAGCATACCTAAAATCAAAACGCTTTAAAAAATGTGCAGAGTAGGAGAATTTTCAAGGTTGATACATTAGCTTTATCAGAAAGCCAATAAGAGACAAGACCATTCCATTGATCTCTCGGTATGCAATTTGGTCTATTTTTTAGTAAAGCGTCTTTAGTCTTATATTTTTGCGTATATTCACCCTTTAAATTGCACTTGTAATCTTTCCATTTCTTTCATAGTGACTTTAAGACCCACGCTTCTCCACGTTTTGGGATAGAGAACTTCTTCTACAAAAATATAAGCCAATATTTAGAAGATAACATCATGTATAAAAAAAGATTGAGCATGTTCACAAATAATAATAATAATAATAATAATAATAATAATAATAATAATAATAATAATAATAATAATAATAATAACTATTCCATACCCTCGCAAAATCCACCAATTTTTTCTTTTCTTCGTTGTCAAAATTTCTCCAATCATCTATATGTAGAGGTGTTAGTTCTGGAGTTCTAGCAATAATTCCTAAAAAGCTAGCAAGCTTTCGACCCTCTTTCCTAATGGCTTGGTTACAATTATTAAATGGCACATCAATTGTCTTCCCCGGCGGAAGTTTCCAAATATCTTTCAATAAAGTAGGCCCACGAACCTTTTTTGCTTCTGAATTACCTAGAATGAAAAAGAGAACAAAACGTTAGATAGTACAATAGCTATTTAGCTCTTAACTATATGATATGTAGATAATCAACATCTTGATAGCACGTTATCCAAATGAGAATAAAACTATAGGAAAACAGGTCAACTACCTAGCTAGTATTAGACACAAACATGATATTCTAGATAATTAACATATTCAAGTTGTGAGATTTGAAAATTTGGAGCAGGCAAGCGTGTTGCAGAGAAGATTAGCTCACATACTAGAAGAACTATTTACTTTGCACTTATAGGCCTTGTAGTAGTTGGGATTGCAGATGTTTTCATCTCTTCACCTTCTGACCGGAGAAAATAAACATAATTGGATATCATATTTTATGGAGATCCTCAACAATCAGATCTATCTCCCTTATTATTTATTTTTGTAGGAGAGCAGCGTGGGAAAACATACCTTTTTAAGATTTAACTTGATTACTTTAGCAAAGAATTGGGTTGTTCTTTTAACTTATTTGGTGCCATTTAATTATGTTGCGTGAAAATAACTCTTCTGTGGTAATTCTTTATTCTTGTCAGTGTCTGTCACTAAAAATTCGTATTGTGGATTCTGATACTGCATCAGCTCAAATGCTGATGTGTTTAAGAACAAATAACTTATTTTGCAGCACACAAGTAATAACCCTAGAGATATGATTAGTATTAAGAACTATCATTTGCCTTTTGGGGCTACCTAGCATAATTCAGTTGTGTGACTGTGGAAGCAGAAAAGTTATGCTGTTCAAACAAGGTACTTAAGAATTTTCCAAACGCATAAAAATTTTGTAGAACTCTTTTCTAAGACCACAGTAATTCTAAAAACACCTTATAGTACATGTCTTCCACTGCTGGAGGTTCTTCATCAGTCCTAAACTTGTTTTTAGTTTACAACAGTGGTGAGGTGACAAATGTGGAAACCTGACAGTTTTATAAGTATCATAGCAAAGTTTAAGATAATTCACAGGAACACAAATTGTGATATCAGTTTTCATTTGAATGGAATCATAATAGGTTAGCCTTGGGATAAGATATTAACATTTGACAATGTTACTAAATTTCATTATTATTGCTAGATATTAAGGATGGACCTAGTTGGCATAGTGTGGAGACTGAGCATAGGTATGCAGGGGGAACAGACAACTAACGGCACATTCAGTTTCCTGGATTTGGTACTTGTCTAGGAACTTCAACTTCTTCCCCAGTCTTATACCGTGAAATTTTCTGTTAAAATTTGAATATATGATAGTATTAGCATAACTGCTATTGCACTGTAGATCTTCCCCAGTCTAATAAAACCTTTCCAGTAAGCTGAAATCACATAGTTGGATAAATTAACAAAGAATTAAAGATCGAGCATCAAGCATCAAGCAAATTAAAGCTGGCATGTTGCACAGATGACCTTTATTTTAAATGAAATCTTTGTGCCTAACATGTATTCTTGAAGCTTATTTACCATAAATGTACAACACAATCTGAGAAAAGAGGGCTCCTTGTAGCAATATTTGATTCAACTAAGCAGTTGTTTTCACTGTTGCAGACTTGATGATATCAGCTAACCTGAATTGTCATCATGTTGAATCCCGGTGCCACCATCAGAATTACTCAACTCATTAGATTGACCATCATGTGCTTGGGCGTCAGAGTAGTTCTGACTATCCATCAACTGCTCAATATATGACTGGGCTCTAGAGTAGTTTTGACCATCCATCAAGTGCTCAATATAAGGTCTCACATCTTCATCATAATCTTGTTCAATTACCAGTCGGTTGCGACCCCTAGTTTGCATAGTTCCTTTTCCAAAATAAAGAAATTATCTAGATGCATTAAGTTATACTAGTACCAAAATAACTCCAACCAATACGCTGGTCACACGCAAAATAGGAGGAAACATCGCCCTCGTCTCAAGCTGTGAAAAAAATGAATAGCAATTCGTGCACACAAATAAAGTCTTGCGACAGAGATAGTTAAAGAGATAAAAAGTATTGATGCACCAGAAAAAACTATTGTCCAACGATAATAACACCATAACATATTGCAATACAATGGGTACAATCAGCAAAATATAAGTAAAAGAAAGCACAAAGAATTGACTCAAATCAACCAATACAAACATGGAAAATCCATAGCCGACTAACATGCATCTTCTATAAAATGACTCAAATTGAAAGCAAAAAAGTATATTTATTCAAATTTCTGCAGTAAAAAATTCACAAGAAGTTCTTAAATAACACTTGCAAGAAAAATATTCTATAAGTTCCACTTATCTTATTCAGAATCATATTTATTTTCATTGTCATTTCCTCCCTCAACACTAGCTTTACCATCATTTGGAGAATCTTGAGAATGTACGTTTGCATCAATTACTATCCCATCGACACCACTTCTTACCCAATCATTATACTCATCTTCCGGAACACAAGTATTTTCTAAGAGAGCCAAGTTAGTGGCATCACCTGCATTGATGACTCAAACTGCAAACTATTTTCCTCTCCCATATTAAAAATATCTCGAGGTTTAATTAACCTAAGGGATAAACTATTCATGATCTTTAGGATCTTGTACAAATATTACTTGTTGAGCTAGTGATGATAGGCTATAATTGTGTATTTTAGTCGATTATTACACTCTAATTTACTGTACTTTAGTTGAGTTTGCGCTTTAATCGCTAGTGTTTTGCACTAACAGTGTGTTTTGTGCCTTGTAGGAGTGATTCCGAGCTATATAGATGTTATGGAATGAATTCAAGTGATTTGGAGCTTTGAAGTCTGAGTAAAAGCTCAAGGAATTAAGCCGGGATCGTATTCGGGGATCAACGGATGATAAAACAACAAAACGAAGACTCGAGTAGGCATATTGCGCACTGTCTAGTAAAATGCACATAACTTTTTGCTCCAAACTCCATTTGGGCTCCACAATATATGGTTGGAAAGCTAACTCAAAGGGATACAACTTTCATGTTTTACGTTTTCCAAATTCCGAACGCAACAGGGTGAAAAACGCGGTAGAAACCGCGACCGCGGAACTGACCGCGGCAGAAAATCAGAGAGCTTGTCTGGCCGCGGTCCTACCGCGTTTTGGCTGCGACCGCGCCGCTCCAGGCGTCAAAAAGAAGTCCTATTTCATCCGGGACAAGGTTATTTCGGCCCTACGCTATTCCAACTTGTATGAAAGGGGTCCTAAACCTATTTTGAAGGTAGGGGACATATTTTGGACATAGATTCGACCTAAGGAGGCAAGAACACATTGGGAGCAAGGCGGAGAATTCTTCTACGAGTTTTTCCCTTCCTCTTCCTATTTTTCATTGTTGGTTATGACTTTTAGTATTGTAGTTTTACATACTATTATGAATAGCTAATTTGTTATCTAGAGTTTTGATAGAACCTTTTGTAGGATAAATTCTTGTTATGTTTTTATATAATTGAGCCATAGCTTTTCTCTATTTGTTCAACTACGTTTATATTGTGGTTGGTTGAAGAGCTCTCAATTAGCTGTGCTTATTTAGTATGCATAACTCGGGAGAGAGTGCATATTTTGGTAATTGTTGAACAACACTACTCCCAGAGTATATGAGGGATCAATAACCGAGGGTTTAAAAGTGGGATTAGGGATAACGAAGCCTTTGGTGGGATCTGAAGTGAGCTGTATTAAATGCCAGCTAGCGTAGCTCGGGAGAGTGCGTCTAGTAAATTGTCGTAATTACTCGGGAGAGATTTACGGTAATAAGAGTGCTCATGATCGGTAGAGAATACTTAGGCGAAATTATAGAAGACATAGCGGGAAGGATTCCGACAATTGGGGATTCATAACTCTAGACCTCCTTAATCTTTTCTCTAACCCTCAATGTCGTTAGTTGTTAATTTACTATTTTAATTTGTTAGTTAATTAGTTAAACAGAAGAATCTTAATATCTATAAGTTAGGAATTGTTCAAGCTTGTCTTCTTGGTGATAGTGAACAGCTGTAGCTAAACCTTAGTTCTCTGTGGGATTCGACTCCGGACTTGTAAACCGGATTATATTTGCAACGACCGCATTGTCCTTTTTATAAGGCATAGTTGGGCGTGATCAAATTTTGGCGCCGTTGCCGGGGAACTAACGGTGTAGTTGTAGGTGTACATATTGCTATGTTTCAAGTTTGAACTTTTATTTTGTTTTATTTTTTTTTTTTGTATTTTCTTTTATAACTGTTGATTTGAGAAACATGACATCTTGGAATTATGGGAATTTAGATGTAGATAATTCTACTATTGATCTCCATACATATTGTGAAGGAAACCACCCATGGCAAAATTTTCAAAACGTTCCTGAGAGCGAGTTATGTACACCAACTCAATCTTATGTGTGGAATGTGTGTGATACGTGTGGTGGTAAAAATGGTCACCTTCACGGTTGTGCTTATATTTCTTACCTTCCCCCAACCCCTTACTTTGATTGTTCTTCTTTTTCTGGTGAAGTTAATAGGAACAAAGAACCTAGGGAAGCTGACCTAAAGAAGCTCGAAGATATGTTAAAGTGCATTTTGGAACAACAGAGTAAATTACTACTGCGGATAGAAAGGCAGGAGGAAACTATTCACAACTTGAAAGTTCACATGAGTCAACTGGTTGAAGCTTTTAATGCTCAACATGCCACTATTGTGAATAGTATCCAAGAAGAGCGTGAATTAGATACAAAAATTGATGAGCTAGAGGAGGAGGCTAGAATGGAATACCAACAATCAATCGCACTAGATTTTGAGGATGTCGATATTGTAGAAGAGATACTAGAGTCAACCGAAGGACAGTTGAGNGTAGCCTTGGTTTTAAAGGAAAATACCTTAGGACCTTGGCTGGAATTTTTCTAGCATCATTTTTCCATCTAGAAGCCCCCACAAACTTTGCATTTATTAACATTCTTATTAGCAAACTCTTTCCTAAAAAGCATGCAATCGTTAGGACAAGCATGAATTTTTTCATACTTTAAGCCCAATCCTTCAACTATCTTTTTGGCCTCATAGAAAGAAGGAGGCAATTTTTCTCCTTCAGGAAGCGCATCTTTCAATAGTCGAAGCAAAGAATTAAAAGATTCATTTGACCATTTGAACATGCATTTTATACGATACATATGCAGCAAAAAGGACAGTTTGCTAAACCTCTTACATCCAGGATATAATTCTTCATTTGCCTCCTTCATGAGCCGTTCAAATTTATCCACCTCTGGATGAGATTGATTTCCAGATGGATGAGCAGTATTCTCTTGTACATTTTGCTCCATGCCACCACTTTCACTAATGTCAGTATCCATGAAACTGTGTAACACCTCCAAATGCATCATGTATCATTCCTCGCATATCATCGCCCCTTAGAGTTGACTGGTTGCGGTTATTTTCTCCAGCATTGTTTGATCCCGTTAGAGACTCCCCATGACAAAACCAAGTATTATATGACGGTATAATATCATTAACCACAAGATGATCATATGTTGTAGCTCGATTTACTTTATGGATAAGCACANCACTCGTACAAGGCATGCAATTTTTCTCAGGTTTTTTCCAGAAAG
>NW_017671545.1:96827-101583 GCF_001879085.1 Nicotiana attenuata
ACGATAGTGGTAGGAACAGAGGAAAGAGGGTAAGGACAATCGTGTGAAGAATGGTGCACAGAAAATGTAGTACAGGTACAACTGGTAAGGAATTGTTCCAGTGGTTTCTAACAGTGTGCAACAGGTTCAAACTACTGAAGGTGTTCATCGAGCTACTGAGATTTCTGGAAGGGAGATTGTGCCGATTTTTGGGCAGGTCCAACAAGATCAAGGTCACACAAGGAATGAAATAGTCATAACTACTGGGCAATTGCAACAGAATGATGTTAATACAAGGAAGGAGATGGCCCTTGCAGGTGTAGTTAATAATCAGCAAATCCAAACCTCTAACAAGTTTGCAATGTTAGAGGTTCAGGATGATGATGAGGAGAACAATAACCAATTGGTTATGGTAGAAGGAAGTGTTGAACCTAGTAGTCCTACTACTAATCTCAATGCAGGTGGGAGATTAAATCCTAAGGCAGCTGTTTTTACTCCTAAATCTACTGGGGTTGGGAGTACATCAAGGGAAGGAAAAGCTGGAAACATTACTGGGAATGAGAGTGCATTAGTTGAGGGTGTACAAAAGGAGTCCACAACAGCATGGGTTAATAGAGCTTTTGCAGGCAATCCTGTTACAACCAATCAGTCCTGTCAAGAAATCCCTCCTCAGGCTACTGATATAGATGCAGCATTGAAGGAGTCCAATGTTAATGAAAATTACAATTAAGTGGAGGGAAACTATGGAGTCAGCAAGTTGAAGAGGATCTAGAAGAAGGTGAACTATCGAGAACCATAAATTTACTGCTTGTAAGATATTTTATGTTAAAGGTTGTCATTATATGAATTCGAATAAGTCGTCATTCCTAACCATGATGACAGAAAAGAAACAAAAATACTACAAGACAAGTAGCTTAGTCGACAGTGATAAAGTTACAGTTCGGATTAATTTCTAGTCAGTCTTTTGAATACAAAATACCATTATGCACCTAACTGTAATATAAAAGACCAAAGCCTCTTAACTATTTTGCTTTCTACAATTGCTTCCTGAAGACTGAAGTGTAGCCTAAAATGCAACCAGAAAAGGAAGCAGATAGGAAGCAGATCATGTCCAAACGTGTCGTCTTGTGCTTTACACTTATAATACTCTGTCACAGATGTTTGTTTTCTTTCATTAAACACTCTGCTTATTACTATTTTAAGGTTGCCGTTTCAGAGTTGGGATGAATCACTGTCTTCAAACACTATCAAAGTGATTAAACGAGAGTTTGTTGGAAAAGGCAACGCCAATTTAAACAATCAAGCATCATCAATCAATTGTAAATAAATCTATATAAACAATCGAGCAAAAGGATCCACTGTAAAACAATCCATATAATCAATCGAGCAGCATCAACCATTAATCCATTGTAAATCTATCCAAATAAACAATCGAGCAGTATCAATCCACTGTAAATCGTTCAATCCGTATAAAAATCGAGCAGCATCAATCAACAATGTATTGCAAAACGATTGCAAGCAACCAATTTAACAGGGGAAGAAGAGAAATTAACAGGGAAAGAAGAGAAGGTCACAGGAACGAGAGAACTTACCTGGAAAAGAATCGACGACGAGGTACTGGAAATTGACGCAGCGGCAATTTAGGTTTTCCTATCGTTCAATCCATATAAAAATCGAGCAGCATCAATCAACTATGTATTGCAAAACGATTGCAAGCAACCAATTTAACAGGGGAAGAAGAGAAATTAACAGGGGAAGAAGAGAAGGTCACAGGAACGAGAGAAGTTACCTGGAAAAAAAATCGACGATGAGGTACTGAACGCAACAACAATTTAGGTTTTACTATTCAATTGACGGTATCCGTTTCTATTAAAGGGAAATGTGTTTTCCTAGTTCCTACACGTTTCTAATTGGAGGGAACGATAAATTTCGTCCAAAAAATTTGGAGGGAAGGATGTTTTTCTTTTTGTGGGGAGGGAAATGTTAAAATAATAAAAAATTAAATTCAATTAGTAATTTTTAGTGGCAATTGTATTTTTATTGTCGGTAAAAGGATATCTTTTACTGGCTAATGTTCATGTGCCGCTAATTTTTCAGCATAAAGAATTTATTAGCAACAATTGCCTTATTGCCGCTAAAGGTCTTTTTTGTAGTAGTGTCATGTCCGATTGGCCTCAAGTTTTGCACAGAAGTCACAAATGACACCACAGACCTACTCCAACTTCCGGAATCGGAATCCGACCCTGATATCGAAAAGTCGACTCCCGGTCAAACTTTCCAAAAAAATCTAACTTTCACCATTTGAAGCTTAATTCAACTACAGACCTCCAAATTACAATCCGGACACGATCCTAAGTCCAAAATCACCCAACGGAGCTAACGGAACCATCAAATATCCATTCCGGAGTCGTTTACACATAAGTCAACATCCGATCAACCTTTTCAACTTAAGCTTCCAACTTTGAGACTAAGTGTCTCAGTTCATTCCGAAATCCTTCCTGACCCGAACTGACTACCTTGGCAAGTCACATAGCAGCTATAAAGTACAAATGAGCAGTAAACGGGGGAACATGGCTACAATTCTCAAAACAACCGGCCGGCTATTACACGTACAATAATTTAAATCAACAACAACAATTCAATAACTTAATTTACAATAATTTCTACAATCAAGGGTATGAGTAGACGGCAATAAAGGAACTACGTAAAAACCAAAGGAATACAACAAAGTTTACAAAAATGACAAGATAGGAAAGACATGTGATAGCTAAGTATGCAATCACAATAATTAGGGCTTGTAGTAGTAAGAACAGAGTCATAGAAGAAACTCAACAATTAAGAGGTAACAAGACAATAAGGAAGGCAATAACTTCAACTAAGGCATGTAAGGGACAAATAACGAGTAAAAGGTACGATAAGTGCTAACAACGTCAAATAGAGCATGTAAGAGTAACTGACAACGAGAATATCACATGTTATGACAATTCAATTAAAGGCATGGGAAATGACTAGACAATCTGAACCGGTCAAATACCATATATAGATCGTTTACCCACTCGTCACCTTGCGTACACAGCTTTCACATAACAAGGAAGCACAATTAACTCAATTCCTTTGGGGTAGTTTCCCCCACACAAAGTTAGACAAGACACTTACCTCAAAGAAGCTAGACCGATACTCTACAATGACATGCTCGAGTGAAACAAACTCTGGACGGCTCAAATCTAGCCAAAGTAACTTCAAATCATTAAGAAAACTCATAGAAAATAATTTCGGATACAAAGCTTCAATCTTTAACAAACCTAAAAAGTCAACCTCCGGGCCCGCACCTTGGAACCCGATAAAATTTATAAAACCCGAATACCCATTCCGATACGAGTTCAACCATACCAAAATTATCAATTTCCGACATCAATTCGTCCTTCAAATCATCATTTTACATTTTTAATTTTTTTACAAATTTTCCCCAAATTCACAAATTAAATGATGAAAATAGAAATGGATTCATGAAATATGATAAGATTCGGGTAGAGAACACTTACCCTAATGAATTTCTTGAAAAACCCACGAAAAATCTCCCAAAGCCAAGGTCTACAACTCCCAAAATGATAAAAATGGCTAACCCTCGAAATAAAGTTCTTATATTCTGCCCAGTGAAATATACATCGCGATCGCGGAGAACAATGCCTTCAGCTGCCCAAAAACGTGCTTCACGAACGCGTGAGCACAATCGCGAACACGACACTCAACCGCCCATCAAACATCGCGAACGCATCCTCAACCACGCGAACGCGGAGAGCAATCTCCTGATGACCTTCCCAACTTCCTTCAACGAGATCGTGTATACAACAGTGCGAACGCGAAGACAGCAAATCCTCAAAGCCTAGCGAACGCGGTCTTCTCTTCGCGGCCGCGTAGAGGAAAAGTGACAGATTCCACAGGACACTACGCGAATGCGATCCCTTATCGTGATCGCATTGAAGAACACCAGGTGACAGAATAAAGCAGTCCAAAATAGAAGGAAATAACCCGTAGCCCACACGGAACACACCTGAGGCTCCCGGGACCCCGTCGAAACATAGCAACAAGTTCCAAAATATAACGCGGACCTGCTCGAGGCCTCAAATCATATCAAACAATGTCGAAACTACGAATCGCAACTCAAATTGAACTTAATGGACTTATGAACTTTCAACTTCTAAAACTCATGCCGAAACATATCAAATCAACCCGGAATGACATCGAATTTTGCATGCAAGTTCCAAATGATACAACGGAGCTATACCAACTCCCATAATCGAATTCCGAACCCGATATCAACAAAGTCAACTCCCGGTAAAACCTCTCAACCTTCCAAACCTCCAACTTTCCAATTTTCGCCAAAATGTGCCGAAACCTTCTTGAAATATCCAAATGCGAATCCGGACATACGCCCAAGTCCAAAATCACCATCCGGATCTAACAGAACCATAAAAAATCCGATCCGCGGTCAAACACACAAAAGTCAAACTTGGTCTACTCTTCCAACTTAAAGCTTCGTAGTTGAGACTCATTCTTCCAAATCAATTCTGAATAGCCTGAAAATCAAAACCGACGATTCACGCAAGTCATAATACATCATACGATGCTCGAGACTTCAAATAGCTGAACGGAAGAAAATTGCGCCGGCTGGGTCGTTACAGTAAAAGAACGTTACATTATATAGAATGGAATGAACTCCCGTTGTAATCAGAGACAGACCTATGTTGTAAATAAATGGGTTACCAGACCCCCCCCC
>NW_017671545.1:101739-104416 GCF_001879085.1 Nicotiana attenuata
CCCCCTCCCCCTCCTCTCTCTATATATATATATATAAGTGATATGTTAATAGTGACACTCTATATACTAAACAAATTTTGGTCCGCCTCTTATTATAGTTAGAACGGGATAGCTCTTGAACTAAGAGAAAACTCAAGAGCATATCAAGGTAACTTGACATCATGTCAACAGACGAAAGATTAGAAGAATGAAACGTGTAAATTAGATGCATGTGCAACCTAGACAAAAAAGTTAATACTATTTTTTTTATTGCAGCTCCTAATATAAATATCATAACCTAAGATTTCTTAGATCCTGGAAACTTAATAAAAAAAATCTATGAGTAATTACAATAATCGTGTTATTGGATACTCTCAATTCTTTGTATAACTAAAAATAAATGTTATAACACAAAAGTGTTTAATATGGATTTTTTTTTCTTTGGTCAAATTTCTCAAGCCAAGACAAAGACATGCACATGGTGATCCTTGAGAATGGCCATGTGGGCAACACATGGATTCACAATCTTAGAAACATTTTAAAGCAAATGGTGTACTCATCAATGCCCTTATATCCCAACCCCCTTGTGGTCATTCTATATGTTCTTTGAATCTATGTCATATCACACATGTGTAGCCAAATTTTGTGATTGTGTTTTTTAGTGTAGCACCCACACAATTATATATACGAAAGATCTGTTGTTATATATAAATTTGTTATAAATATTTTATATGTATATATTTAGAAAAGAGAATAATCTTATTTTCTGAGAATAATAAGAATTGGACAGTATCCTGAACTTGAAAATATGACTAAGTTGGTCATAGTTAGTCTTAGGCACAAAGTGGAAGAAGGGGAACACGGAAAAAAATCCAATGAATTCAAAAGAATTAAACAAGGAGCAGTATGAGACGAAATCTCATGTACGATTTCGTAGAGTCTCACTCTAGGCGATTTTGCCAACTTTTCGATACTATCACCCCATATGCTGAATGATGGGATATATACCATTAACCATCAATTTTGGTTTGGATATAGTATTTATTATGGAACAATTACTTATTCAATTTTAATAAAGTTTTAAATACATCATATATTCGCCTGTGTCCTTTACTTTTATAGTAGATGATTTAGTGTATAGAGTTTAGCTTATACACGGAAGATTAAATCATCAGTTCTTATAAGTATAAAGATCATGTTCACAATCTAATGATGGAATTGGACAAATCATCAGGAATGATTGTAGCACAAGATTAAAGATAATTTATCTTGATTATGGGAATGGTTTAATTCTACCTTCTTGTGCTAGTACATTTTGTATGTATTGAACGGATAAGTATTTTATACTGACTTAATAAAATAAACTCTCTAGCCATTAAATGTACTTATACTCTTACTCTTGATATAATTGTTATTAGCTGTGTATATTATTATTATTTTGATTTATTAAAAGGCGAGATACTTCTGTGGGTCAATATGCCTGGTAAATTGGACAATAATAATAGACATTGGCAAAGTAATAGTTAGTTAATGGAATCCATGTCTGGGCCTAGAGATTGATGATACACCTTTATGAAAGCTTATAAGTTTTCATATGTAAACCCTGCATGTGGATTTTGTATCCATCACATGAAATAAGTTAAGCGAAAGTTTAAAGGAAATAATCAATGAATTAAATTATCAGTAATTTAATTTATTTGATTAGTATTTGAATCTTAACATGGGGAGTTAAATAAGATTTAATGGAAGAATTTTGAAATTGAACTGAGGAGTGCAGTTACGAATTTTTAGTGGAATAATTCGTAACTTATTATGGTAGTATTAATTAGGATATTTCGAATTAAGTCCATAATAGGAAGCCTCGTTAATTAAATATTGCGGTCCCTGCTGTGCCCGAAAAATTAGGAATTAAATGGAATACTATTTCTTGGTGGAAAAGGAAGACCCAACAGGTTTAGGAAAAGGGTTTTAAACCCTAAAACCTGTGGCTATATATAGACGTCTTATTCCATAAGGAGGCAAGGTTTTTACTACATGCTTTTCCTAGGAGAAATTCGCGCACACGAATTTCGCTAATTCCAAGCCTTATTCGGGTCACACAACAGAAGACTGTGGAACTGGAGGATAATCTCGTGGACGGTTTTGCTCTTGCTTGGAGGCTTCTCGTGATCGCGGCCACGTTTCAAGAGATAAGTATCGATTTTATGTTCGATTAAAATCTGTAATTATATGTTGTCTATATTACATGCAAGTGATCCTCGCTATTTGCTTCCGCTATTTATACCTGTTTCCATCAGGGTCGACTAGAAATATTAACTTTACCTTTTTGGATTGTCATTTCTCGTGAAAATGTCAGCTTATTATTAGCTTTTTGCTTCGTATCCATTTCGTAATCCAACAATATATAGTAGCTATATATAAGTAATAGCAATTGATTATATTGATGAGAAATTCTAAATACATTTTAAGATAGGAAGAGAATTAACTTTGGCAAATGATATTGTATCTTACGTTTGAAGTTTTCTCACCATATTTTGAACTATATACATTGTGTGGGAATACAAGTATCGTTTAGTTTACTTGGAAACTTTTCAGATAATTGATTATGTAGAGAAATTAATCATCTTGGGGCATATTAAGAAATTTAGCGAGTAGCTCTTAGAGGAAGACACTAAATATATATGGCTAACATTTCCCC
>NW_017671545.1:104422-153031 GCF_001879085.1 Nicotiana attenuata
TAAATGTATATATATATATATATATATATATATATATATATATATATACTGTACTAGTAAGTAACCTATAAAAGAAAAAGAAGAATAGTCTTGGCCATCTTAAATAAATGTTGGAACATTTCTGGGATTGTTTTCGTCCAACTCTACAACTGAGTTTTCAAAAAGGTGAGTCCTAGACAACAAAAGGACAACATGTCTGGCTACTAAAATTGACTTGCTTTTCACACTGAAAAACACTCAATATGTTGAGAGGCAAATTTTTAAGACAGATTCTATGAATTACACTTATTTGTATTCGCCTATGCTTCAAACTTAAGTTGATGTTCGCATTATCCAAAGATAGAACGATAAACCTATCCCGTTTTATATGACAATATTCCTATTTAAAGAGTGACGTAGTTTTATGATTCTTTTCAAACATTTTCACAAAGACTGAACAATAGATACAGTCAAATCTTTCTATAACAAACTCGTTTGTTTCGATATTTTTGACTGGTATAGTAAAGTGTAACATATATTACAACATAACATAAAAATCGGTTCCCAGAAAAATTTGACTTTTATAGTGGCTGTTATATATGGTGTTGTTATAAAGATGTCTGACTGTATACTTTTTAACCTTGTAAACTTCGTCGATCTTGTCTCTTTTTCTTTTGTAGAAAAATTATTGACGAATCGACCAATGACCCAAATCCAATCTCATTCATCTATATACGACCAATGTAATTTGGGCGAACATTATTTTTCGTCCGTGACTGAAACTATTTACATCTCACTACTAAAAATCCGGAAAAAAGTGATTAAAATTTGGCGACCAAAATTGGTCTGTCAGGAAAAGCGACCAACGTTGGTCGCTAAATTGGAGAAAATAATTAAATAATTATTTTAAATACATTAGCGACCAAGGTTGGTCGCTAATTTGGTCAAAATGTTGACCGGACTGGTCAGACTTGCTTGGTCAAAGAAATGCTGAAATTAGCGACAAACTTTGGTCGCTAAAGTGGGACCCACTTATAAAATTTTAATAATTGTATTATTATTTAAAAAAATTATAAAATATAAATAAATATAATTCAAAATTAGCGACCAAAGTTGGTCGCTCACGAAAGGGGAAGCAGATAGAGACCAACTTTGGTCGCTAATCTGGGACCCAGTTATAAAAATTTAATAATTATATTATTATTTAAAAAAATTATAAAATATAAATAAATATAATTCAAAGTTAGCGACCAAAGTGGTCGCTTACTATAGGGGAAGCAGATAGAGACCAACTTTGGTCGCTAATCTGGGACCCAGTTCTAACGTTTAACAATTATATTATTAATTTAAATATTATATAAAATATAAATAAATCTATTTAAATTTAGCGACCAACGTTGGTCGCTAAATTTAATTTTCTGGATATTTAGCGACCAAGTTTGGTCGCTAATTTGAATTTCTGGATAATTAGCGACCAAAGTTGGTCTCTTTTCAAGTCAACATTGGTCAGAATTAAAAATTACTTTTGTATTTACTATCTAAATAATATAAATGTAATCCGTTAATACTTTTGTAATACAAGGGATGAATACACTAAAATATACTCTAACATGCTATATATGTATGTTAAAGTAGTGATTGAATCATCGACTTATAAACCTAGCGTTGAATGAATGTAATTCATTAACTCTGTTACAATACAAATAATGAACCTTTAGGATATGAATTTGAAAATTTTGGATTATGTATTGGAATTTTAGTTTATAAATTGAAGTTTTAGGATATGAATTGAACTTTTGTGGATATGAGTTGAACCTTCAGGATATGATTTGAACCTTAGGATATGAATTGGACTTTTAGTTTATGTATTGGAATTTAGTTTATAAATTGAAATTTTAGGATATGAATCGAACTTTTGTGGATATGAGTTGAACCTTTAGGATATGAATTGGACTTTTAGTTTATGTATTGGAATTTTAGTTTATAATTGAAATTTTAGGATATGAATTGTACTTTTGTAGTATGAGTTAAACCTTTAGGATATGATTTGAACATTTAGGATTGAATTGAAATTTTGTTATGAATTGAATTAATCTTATAGATAGATATGAATTGAACCTTTAGGATATGAATTAAAAATTTGTGTATGAATTAAACTTTAGGATATAGAATTGAGCCTTTAGGATATGAATTGAACTTTGTGGATATGAATTGGACTTTTGTGGATATGAATTGAAATTTAGGATTGCGGAGGATTTTGTAGAAGGTGGTTGATGACTTTATTAGACAACACTCATTGACTTTTATACACTTTGAACTAGACAAAATAGAATCGGTTTTTGAATGGGCTTATAATAAGAGTTAACTTAGTTTGGTTCGCTTAATGTGGTAGTTCTATTGAAATTTAAAACTTTGTTGGTTTTAATGTTGGTTTTAATGTTGTTTTTGCGTTGTTGTTGTTGTTGTTGTTGTTGTTGTTGTTGTGTTGTTATTGGTATTGTTGTTGGTATTGTTTGTTGTTGTTGCTTGTAATAGGGATTTGATATGACTGCCAGGTGGTGTAGCTGCCAAAACAGGCAGGTTCTGCCAAAATAATACCCAGAAAAAGCGACCAACTTGGTCTCTTTTTGGTCGCTTTTCTATTAAAAAAATAATTTTTTGGGCAATAGCGACCAAAGTTGGTCGCTTTTACCCAGAATTCTCAAAAAGCGACCAACCTTGGTCGCTATTCCATTAAAAAAAAATAATTTCTGGAAATACAGCGACCAACTTTGGTCGCTTATAATTTAAAAAAAAATTAAATTCTTGAAATTAGCGACCAAAGTTGGTCGCTTATTTTTTAAAAAAAAATAAATAAATAAATAAATAAGCGACCAACCTTGGTCTATATTTTCCAAATTTTAAAATATATATATTGGATTAGAGACCAAAGTTGGTCGCTTTTTTATAATTAATAATAAATTAAAAACAAAACATAAGCTAATACATTTAAGGACCCCAACTTTTGTCGCCAAAATTATATTATTAAAATAATAAAGCGACCAAAGTTGGTCGCTATAGTCTTTACCCGGAATATTTGGTCCTTTACCTTAGAGACCAAAGTTGGTCGCTAATTAGCGACCAACTTTGGTTCCTAAAATAAAGGGACCAGCTATATTGCGACCAGGCATGTTTGGTCGCTTTTTGGTCGCTTTTAGGCCTATAAGCGACCAACTTTGGTCGCTTTTTGTGGTCGCTTTTTACCGGATTTCTAGTAGTGTCTGGTAGCCGTAAAAATATATAAAATTTGTATAGAACATAAAAAAAATATATAAATGCACTATATATATATATATATATATATATATATATATATATATATATATATATATATATATATATATANNNATATATATATATATATTATTTTGAGAGCGAATGTACAATGTTATTTTTCCAGGTAATTTTGCAGCTTGATGATGTAACGGAATATTCAAAAATCTTTTGGGCCAGGCCCAATGGATGGGACCAATGACCCAAATCCAATTCATCTTTTATAGTACTTACTTTGTCATTGTTACCATGCTTATGCATATAAGAAGAATTTACATAAAATTGGGGAATTTTACTGACCGCGCATATTTAAGAATAAGATTTTCCATTAATAGGGAATCTACCATATTTTTAGCGTATATCTTTTATATATTTGTTGTAGAATTTGTAATTCTAATATTAGGTGTAGATAATGTAATATCTTATAAATTCATAACTAACTACGAAAATTTCCCTACGTTATTCCGTCCCAACCCCAACCCCTTCACATATTGTATTGTTTAATGTTGCTACTACATTTTGGAACACGTTTGATTTGAACGGATAGATTTCACATTACCATTGGATTAGATACTAGCCGTTACAAATCCCGATAACAGAGAATTGGAATTTAAGCCAACTCGACCAAGGGGGGAAGGATTTTGAGGAGGATAACTCCTTTTCAATAATAGGAGCGTAACCTACTACTAATGTATGTAGACCAAGGACTTTCCATTTCAACGGGATTCTCGTCTCAAGGGCATTTCCGCCAATCACTTCAACAGTGCCAAAATGCCCTATTCCTTGAGTCACTGGAACCGCTGACCCAACTTACAAGAACCTCCGTACTTCTTATGAGCCGGGATCGATCATATTCGCATTTCCACTATGTTTCAGCCCCGAGCAGCCATCGAAAGCAAAGAGCTCAGGTCGTTATATTCTACCAAATAGATGCCGATGCTCCCGAACTGCTATAGGAGTCTAATTATCATTCCCTTCCCGCAGTTCGCTTCATGATTTCGTGACATACCAAATAAGATTATGGGTCTCGGGTATCCAGTCAATTAATCCCACAAACCGGAGAAGCTTAAGCGGAAATGAAAGAGGAGGGTGAGGGAAGCCACTAAATTGAGGGCTTCGCTCGCTCGCTCTAACGCTCGTTTAGTAGACAGCGAGTGGAGTGCATAAGCCCCTTTAGAGATAGGGGTGAGTGCTACACGAGCTCGTAAGTAAAGTACGGACAGATAAAGAAGAAGGGTTGCGATAAATTAGTAGCAAAAATATAATCAATTGAGAATAACTTGTGAAAAGTGGTTCCATTAGTGGCCCTTTAGCATATCTCTTGCCATAAGCTGATGTTAAGACAGTTAACTACTTTATTATTTAGGTTATTGTTGCTGACAGAATTAATGTTCTCACGTACTATCCAATTTATGATCAAGATTAGGCCGTGGTCAACAATAACAGGTGTGAGCTGGGGTTATGGTGCCAATATGTTGACAAATTTCTGGCTGTATTTGGAAAAAAAGTACCTTTGTAGCTGTAATTTGCATTAATTAGCCCGGGGTAGTCCCATTAAGCAAATAAAGTACGTCATACTAAAAGGTTCTCCATTGTGAAGGTTTCGAATTCGAGACCTTTTGGTTAAAGATGAAGGAATTCCAACAATGCAACCGAGAAAAAGAATTCTTCCTTGCTAGATTTTTCATTTCTTCTCTTCTAGGCCATTTTTTTCAGCCAGCTAGCAAGCGATCACTCAACAATGAATACTAACTGAAAACATAGGGGCATTCTGTGAATGGAGGAATTAGCATAAATATGATCTGAAATAATGTGTTGTTGCAAATCAACCGAAAGAGTTCCAATAGGCTATAAAACTATTTCCGCTATAAAGTTCTTTATTACGTACAATATTTTTTGGCGGGTTGCTTTCTTTTGAAAAGCGAGGTTTCGCCCGCAAAGCTTGCAGTTGGCTTATTAGTCCTTTCAAATATGCTCAAGTTACGTGTGCCATATCGTGTCATTGTTTGTATCTTGGTTTGTCCAAATGTAACATCTCCGAAAAAAATTGTAACTGTCCAACATTTATATAACGCATGCACGAATTAATTTCAAAGTCTTGCTAGAGTCAAGAGTGTTTTAATGTTGAAAATGCTCTTTCAAGACCTCTATTCTGGACTTTGAAAACAACAACAATAAATTCAGTATAATCTCACAAGTGGAATCTGGAAAGGATAATATGTACGCAGACCTTACTTCCACCTTATGAAGGTAGAGAGAATATTTCTTATAGACCTTCAGCTCAAGGTGTCACGACCCAAAACCTATAATAGGTCGCGATGGCGCTTGACACCGCCGTTAGGCAAGCCCACCAGTAACCTCCAATTTATTTTAGAGCACCGAAATAAGTAAGATCTCGCAACCGTACATACTCCTTTCTAAAAAAAAATATCAAGCGTGAGAAATACATAAACCATAATGATAATAATAATAATAATAAGTGCAACTGTATATAACGCTAGAAGCCCCCAAAACCCGGTGCCACAAGTTCATGAGCAATCTAGAGAATATACAAAACTAATACGATTATTGTCTGAAGTATAATAGACAGAAATAGTAAACAAGGTAGAGGCAGACTCTGGTGCTACATATCGAAGCAAGGCAAGTAGCTCACCACTAAGTCTCCGTAGAAGTGTGGCTACATGCCCGTGTGACCTGTCTCAGTACCTGCAGTAGTACCTGTCTCTGTACCTGCAGATTCAGTGCAGAAGTGTAGCGTGAGTACGTAAAACAACACGTACCTAGTAAGTATCCAGTCTAACCTCGAAGAAGTAGTGACGAAGGGTCGACTTGACACTTATTAGTGGTCGAACAATAATAGAAATACATAAAGTAGACATGGAGAATGTACAACAAGTAGCAACAAAACAGATATAAATTTTTTTTACAGTAATCCCCCACATGAATCAATATCAAATCACTAAACATGTTATAATCGACCTTGAAGGAGCTAACTCAACTGTTACCAAAACGAATCCAGTCTCAAGTATTAAGCATGAATCTGCCGAGGCGGATGGCTCGATCCATAGGAATGGTAATACTCAATACTCCCGAGGTGAACGGCCCGATCCCATACGAATAGTGTTACCATACTGCCGAGGCGAACAACTCGATCCCATAAGAGTAATTTAATACACTGCCGAGGTTAATGACCCGATCCCATAAGAGTAATTTAATACACTGCCGAAATGAACGTTCGGATCTCATAAGAGTAGAGAAAACCTCGATCGCGGAAGTACATGCGAGTCGAGAAATTACGGATCCATAGTTCGTCAAATATTTCCCAAATATTTCCAAAGTAAGAGGCTAAATCAGCATCTTTATTCTAATCCTGCTGTTGTGTTAGGCAAACTCCGCAAGTGGCAAGAACTGATCCCAAGAACTCCCAAACTCCATCACACATGCACATACTATATCCTCCAATATCTGAACAGTGCACTCGGACTGCCCGTCCGTCTGAGGGTAAAATGTTGTGCTCAACTCAACCCGAGTACCTAACTCATTCTGTACAGCTCTCCAGAACCGCGAACTGAATTGCGTACCCCGGTCGGAGATGATGGATACCGGCACGCCATGAAGGCTGACAATCTCGCGGATATAAACTTGAGCCAGCTGCTCAGAAGAATAAGTAGTCACCACTGGAATGAAATGAGCCAACTTGGTTAACCTATCCAGAGTCACCCAAACTGCATCAAACTTCCTTTGAATCTGTAGAAGCCCAACAACAAAATCCGTAGTAATCCACACCCATTTCAACTCCGGGATCTCTAGCTTCTGAAGCAATCCACTTGGCTATTGATTCTCATGCTTCTCCTACTGACAATTTGGGCACCGAGCTACATACTCCACTATGTCGTTCTTCATCCTCCTCCACTAATAATGCTGCATCAGCTCCTGACACATCTTCGTGGCACCTGGAAGAATAGAGTACCGCGAACTATGAGCCTCCTGGGGAATCAACTCACGCAAACCATCTACATTGGGCACACATAGCCTGCCTTCCATCTGTAATACACCGTCATCTCCATAGTGACCTTTTTGGCATTGCCGTGCTGAACCGTATCCTTAAGGATAAGTAGATGGGGGTCGTCATACTGACACTCTCTGATACAATCATGAAGTGAATACCGAGAAACCACACAAGACAAAACTCGACCCGACTCAGAAACATCCAATCTAACAAACTGGTTGGCCAAGGCCTGAACATCCAATGCTAATGGCCTCTCCGCTGCCAGTAGAAATGCTAAACTGCCCATACTCTCTGCCTTGCGACTCAAGGCATCGTCCACCATATTGGCCTTCCCGAGATGATATAAAATGGTGATATCATAGTCCTTAAGCAACTCTAACCACCTCCGCTGACGCAAGTTAAGATCCTTCTGTTTGAACACATGCTGCAGACTCTAGTGATCGGTGTAGATCTCACAAAAACACCGTACAAATAGTGCCGCCAAATCTTCAAGGCATGAACAATAGGTTATAACTCAAGGTCGTGGACAAGATAGTTCTTCTCATGTACCTTCAACTTTCTAGATGTGTAGGCAATCACCCTACTGTCCCACATCAATACCACGCTGAGACCAATCATCGCAATACACAGTATAAGACCCTGAACCTGTAGGCAATACCAACACTGGGGATGTAGTCAAAGCAGTCTTGAGCCTTTGAAAGCTCTCCTCACACTCCTTGGTCCACCTGAACTGAGCACCCTTCTGGGTCAATCTGGTTATAGATGCTGCAATAGATGAGAAACCCTCTACAAATCGATGGTAATATCCCGCCAAACCAAGAAAACTTCGAATCTCCGTAGCTGAAGACGGTCTGGGCCAACTCTGCACTGCTTCAATCTTCTTCGGATCTTCTTGATCCCCTAACTCGACACTACTTGGCCCAAAATGCTACAGAATTAAGCCAGAATTCACACTTTGAAAATTTTGCATTTAACTTCTTTCTCTCAAGGTTTGGAGCACGGTCCTCAAGTGTTGTTCATACTCCTCCCGGCTCCGGGAGTACACCAGAATGTCGTCAATAAACACAATGATAAATGAGTCAAGAATGCTTCTGGGGAGTTGGTCAGCCCAAATGACATCACAAGGAACTCGTAATGACCATACCGAGTCCTGAAAGCAGTCTTCAGGATATCTGGCTTCCGAATCTTCAACTAATGATAGCCTGAATGCAAGTCTATCTTGGAGAACACTCTGGCACCCTGTAGCTGATCAAATAGGTCATCAATACATGGCAATGGATACATGTTCTTCACTGTAACCTTGTTCAACTGGCGATAATCAATACACATGTGCATAGACCCATCCTTCTTCTTTACATACAGTACCGGAGCACCCCAAGGCGATACACTGGACCAAATGAAGCCCTTATCAAGCAACTCTTGCAACTGTTCCTTTAATTCTTTCAACTCTGCTGGGGCCATATCATAGGGTAGGATAGAAATGGGTTGAGTGCCCGGTAACAAATCAATGCCAAAATCGACACTCCTATCAAGCGGCATGCCCGAAAGATCAGCCGAAAATACATCTGGATAATCCCTCACTACTGGAACTGACTCCACGGTAGGAGTATCAACACTGACATCCCTCACAAAAGCTAGATAAGCATTACACCCCTTCTCAACCATATGCTAAGCCTTTAGAAATGAGATAACCCTGCTAGGAACATAATTTAAAGCACCTCTCCACTCTAACCGTGGTAACCCTGGCATAGCCAGCATTACAGTCTTGGCATGACAATCGAGAATAGCATGATAGGGCGACAACCAGTCCATGCCCAAAATAATATCAAATCTACCATACTGAGCAACAATAGATCGGCTTTGGTCTTAAAACCACCAAGAACAACTAAACATGACCGATACACACGGTCAACAATAATAGAATCTCCCACAGGTGTAGACACATAGACAGGAGAACTCAAAGAATCACGGCATACACCCAAATATGGAACAAAATAGATGACACATAGGAATAAGTGGAGCCCGGATTAAATAATGATAGACCAGAACAATACCTGTAATGACTGAGTCAGATCCAACTGCCTCCGTTCTAGCAGGAAGAGCATAATATCTGGTCTGGCCTCCCCCTCTAGGGCGACCTCTACCTGCTTGACCTCCACCTCGAGCTGGTTGTGCCGGTGGAGTGGAAACTAGTGCGGTAACCATGGCCTGAGGACCCGGTAGAACACGCAGAGCCTGAGTAGTGTGTGGAGGTGCACCCTTCGTGATTCTGGGGAAACCCCTCACCATATGAAGAGTGTCACCACACTCAAAACAAGCTCTCGTAGGGCATGGCTGTTGTGGTTGGTTCGGGCCTGATCGGCTGGACTAACTGCTGAAAGCACCCAGTGTAGTAGGTGCACTAGACAATGGTGGTGCATATAGGGAGCCTGAGGCCTAGGAGTGGCTGGAATACTGCGGGAAGTGCGGAATGAACAGGGCGACTCACATAGCCCCAACCATGACGAGTTGCAACTGGGGCACGGGTACCACTATATGTGCCAAAATCTCAAGACCTCTTGGCCTCTCTCTCCTCTCTCTCCTAAGTCAACATACCCTCCAATCTCCTAGCAATCCCCACTACCTGCTGGTATCCGATGTCCATCTCCAACTCTCGGGCCATGCTAAATTTGATACCGGGGTTGAGCCCTTCGATAAATTGACAGACTCGCTCTTCAATAGTAGCAACCAAGACTGGTGCATGCCTAGCCGAATCGTTGAACCAGACCGCATACTCCCACACGGTCATAGAACCCTGGCACAACTGCTCAAACATTGCGTTCCATGCATCTCTGAGACTCTAGGGAACAAACTCCCTCAAGAATATATTTGAGAACTGAGTCCAAGTGAGTGAAGCTGCCTCGGCCGGACTACCCAACACATATGCTCGCCACCACTGATAAGTCGCTCCCTTAAGTTGGAACTTAGTGAAAACAACCCCACTAGACTCCACAAAGCCCATAGTACGGAGGATACGGTGGCACTCCTCAAGAAAACCCTGGGCGTTCTCTGACGCCAAAGCACTAAAAGTAGGAGGCTGGTACTTCTTGCACCTCTCGAGCCTGAGCTGCTCCCCATCAGAAACTGCTGCCCTAACCTCGGGCTGAACTGGGGAGACCGGCTGTACTGGTATGACCTGTAGGACCTGGTCAACCTGGACCCGCTGCTCTAGGGTACGGGCGGCGGGAGTATATGCTCCTCCCCGGCTTGAGATATAACAGGAGAAAGTGGGATCAGCCTTGCTTGAGCTAAAGTGCCGAACATGCTCAGAAACTAGGCGAGAGTCTCCTGGAGAGCTAGTGTAGTAACAGGCGTCTCAGGTGTCTGCCCTCCAACTGGAGCTACTGGTGGCTCCTCTGTAGCAGCTCGTGCGGGTGCTCTAGTTGCACCACGTGGACGCCCTCGACCTCTACCCCGGCCACGGCCTCTCGCGGCTCTAGCAGGGGGCACGGTTGCCTGGTCATCTGATCCAGTTGTACGTGTCCTCACCGTCTATGAGAGAATAGAAAGATAAGAAATTTAGTATCCGAAGTCAAAATTTTCGCACAACAAGGAATCAAAGAAGTGAAGATTTTCCTAACAGTTCCATAGCCTCACGAAGATAAGTACAGACGTCACCATACTGATCCGCGAGACTCTACCAAAACTGCTTGTGACTCATAACACCTATGAACCTAGAGCTCTGATACCAACTTGTCACGACCCCAAATCCCCTCCGTAGAATGTCATGACGGCACCTAGTCTCTAAGACTAGGTAATCCTAACAACATGCAGAAACATTAAATTTCAAAACTTCAAGAATTTCTTAAATAGAAACTATAAGCTCGATACGTTCAATTCCCCAAAACCTGGCGAGATATAAGTCACAAACTCTTGATACAATGCTGAACAATCCTGTACATCACTATTTATCAAAAACGTAAAGTAATAAGGAAGAACATGGTAGAAGGGAACTCCAAGGACTGCGGGCAGGTGTACCTTGAAGTCTCCAAAAGAAAGCTCAACGCGCTAATACTGGGACTGATATGATGTACCTGGATCTGCACAAAAACATGTGCAGAAGCATAGTATGAGTACACCACAAAGTACCCAGTAAGTGCCAAGCCTAACCTCGGTAGAGCAGTGACGAGGTCAGGTCAGGGCCCTATTAAAAATAATAAGAAACAAGACGAGTGATAAAATGATATACTAATAATGACACAGGAAATACTACGATAAGGAAATCACGGAAAGTTAACTACACAGAATTAAGACAGTTAATACAACACGGAAGGAAATAAGGATTTACGTGATAAAGAAACAACAACCAAGACAAGTACAATAATTAAAGAAAAGATCAACAGGGGGCCCTACCTAAGTACTGCCTCGTAGTCCTAAATCATAAAAGTGTCTCACTGTCTTTCCTTATATCACCGCGGGAACCTTTACATTATTTTTTGAAAATCATTTTCCCAAAATAGCACCCCGCGTTTTAGCCCACCTTATCACACCGCATGGCTTTTAGTAGTTCCCTTACTAGCCAAGCATATCAAGTCCACCTTATCTCACCGCATGCGTTTCAATACCCAGACTTTACACCACCGCATGCGTATCAATAATAACACAGCACGACAGAAACCTCGTGCAAATAGTAACAACATTAGGACAGAAACCTCGTGCAAACAATAACAACAGCATGGCAGAAACCTCGTGCAAGCAACCAAACAAAACCTCTCAACAATAACACGAATTCCAAAACATAACAACTCAATAAAAATGATATTTCACAACTTACACTTTTCCTCAATAGAAACCACGGCCTTTACAACTCAATACCAAACTCAACAGCAAGACATTTCAAGGATAGCAAATTTCAAGTAGAGAATACCACAGTTAAATAATGAATACGGAATTAGGAAAGCAAGTAATTCAACTAAACATGTAGTACAAGTTGCAAAAAAGAGATAAGACAGGTAGACATGTGAAATTAGACTAAACATGATGACTATAACACACTAAAGTGACTCAATTAAAGCATGAAAGGAAACTACGTAGCTAAAAACCGAAATTTCAATATTTAGCCCGTGTACCACTCGTCACCTTGCGTACACGACCTTCAAAATTATGTAAATAGTAGTAAATAACCCTAATCCCAGATGTATTAGGAGTAGGACATGTATTTTATATATATATATATATATATATATATATATATATATATATATATATATATATATATATATATATAGGGCTCATTGTATCATGGTTAACATATGGAAATAATATCATATTTTCTCCCGTGCATTCTCTCATGGTATCAGAGCAATTGTGAGAGATTTATCACTGTGCATAAATCCAGCGATTCTAGGAAGAGAAATCAATCACCGGAAGCCTTTTCCGGTGACTTTTTCAAGGTTGTTTGCGTCTGCGTTGTCTCTGTCAGTGTTGTGCAAAATCCAACACTACCACAAGAGTCACCACTGTCCAGTGACCAAACCCCAGAAAAATCTCCGGCAGCAGCCTCCCCACGCGCCACCAGAAGCTCACGCGCGTGAGCTCACGCGCCGACGCGTACAGCAACTTCCGGTTATTTTTTGAAAAAGTTTCTTCAGAACAGTTGGGTCGTCTACCAATTACGACCCCACCCATACTGTTTTCATTTTATTCTGACCACTTTGAGTTTTTTCGGCGACTACATTTATTTTTCTGGCAACTACAGTAATTTTCCTGCAAAAATAGTGTCTCTTTCGTCTGTTTCAGCGAGTTTTCAATGGATTCTTTCTATTATTTGGTGATAATATTATAGAACTCACTTCAATCAAATGATATCTTTGGGAGTCGATGCTTTCGGGTCTGAAACCCGGGCTCTGGCAGTTCCGGTGTTATGATTACCTCAGAACCTTTAATGGGAAGTTCAAACTACTTAGCTTGTGCTTCGTCTATCAATTGTGGTGTAAAGGTCAAGGTTTTCAAGATCATTTAATCACGAAGTCTAGCGAAGGAGATGAAAAGGGCAAAGCACCTTGGGAGAAGATCGATGCTCAATTATGCATTATTCTGTGGCGATCTATTGATTCCAAGTTGATTCCCTTGTTTCGTCCATTCCAGACATGTTATTTGGTTTGGGAAAAGGCTTGCACTTTATACACTAATGACATATCTCATTTCTATGATGTGATATTGCGGATGTCAAATTTAAAGAAACATGAATTGGATATGTCTACTTACTTGGGACAAGTAGAGGTAGTCATGGAGGAATTTGAGAAGTTGATGCTAGTTTCTGTTAGTGTTGAAAAGCAACAAGAGCAGCGACAAAAGATGTTCTTACTCTTGCTATACTTCCTAATGATCTTGACTCAGTACGCGATCAGATTTTGGCTAGTCCGACTGTCCCCACAGCTGATGAATTATTCTCTCGATTACTTCGCCTTGCTGCAGCACCAAGTCACCCAGTGATCTCATCACGGACACTTGACTTGTCTGTTCTCGCATCCCAGATAGTGGACAATCGGGCATCTCATACTATGGAGAATAGACGAGGAGGAGGTCGTTTTGGAAGATCTAGACCCAAGTGCTCTTATTGTCATAAACTTGGACACACTCATGACGTGTGTTATTCTTTACATGGTCGCCCACCCAAAAATGCTTATGTTGATCAGACCGAGACTACAGGTAACCAGGGATTTTCTTTATCTGAAGGGGAATATAATGAGTTCCTTCAGTATCGAGCAAGTAAGCAGATATCTCCACAAGTAGCCTTTGTTGCTCAGACTGATACTTCTGTTGCTGGTAATTCTTTTGCTTGTATTTCCCGGTCTAGTACTCTTGGACCATGGGTCGTGGACTCAGGCGCCTCTGATCATATCTCTGGTAATAAATCCCTTTTGTCAAATATTGTGTATTCACACTCTCTTCCCACTGTTACTTTAGCCAATGGGTCTCAAACTAAAGCAAAAGGAGTTGGACAAGCTAATCCCCTACCCTCTATCACTCTAGATTTCGTTCTTTATGTCCCTGGATGTCCTTTTAGTCTTGCATCTGTTAGTCGTTTGACTCGTGCTCTCCATTGTGGTATATATTTTATTGATGATTCTTTTATTATGCAGGACCGCAGTACGGAAGAGACGATTGGAACAGGGTTGAATCAGAAGGCCTTTACTACCTTAACTCACTCAATTCCTCCAAGGCATGTCTAGTTACAGATCCTCCAGACCTAATTCACTGACGTTTAGGACATCCAAGTTTATCCAAGCTTCAGAAGATGGTGCCTAGTTTGTCTAGTTTATCTACATTATATTTTGAGTCGTGTCAGCTCGGGAAACATACCTGAGCCTCCTTTCCTCGTAGTATTGAGAGTCATGAAGAGTTTGTTTTTTCTTTAGTTCATTCTGATATATGGAGCCCTAGTAGAGTCAGTTCGACCTTGGGATTTCGTTATTTTGTTGGTTTCATTGATGATTATTCAAGATTTACTTGGCTTTTCTTAATGAAAGATTATTCTGGGTTGTTTTCTATATTCCAGAATTTTTGTGCTGAAATCAAAAATCAATTTGGTGTTTCTATTCGCACTTTTCGCAGTGATAATGCCTTAGAATATTTATCCTCTCAATTTCAGCAGTTTATGACTTCTCAAGGAATTATTCATCAGACCTCTTGCCTTTATACCCCTCAGCAAAATGGGGTTGTAGATAGAAAGAATAGGCACCCCATTGAGACTGCTCGCACACTTCTCATTGAATCTCATGTTCCGTTGTATTTTTGGGGCGATGCAGTTCTCACAGCTTGTTATCTGGTTAATCGGATGCCTTCATCTCCCATCCAGAATCTGATTCCGTATTCAGTATTGTTTCCCCAATCACCCTTATATACTCTCTTCCCCCTCGTGTTTTTGGGAGCACTTGTTTCGTTCATAACTTAGCTCATGGGAAAGATAAGTTAGCTCCCCGTGCTCTCAAGTGTATCTTCCTTGGTTATTCTCATGATCAGAAGGGATATCGTTGTTACTCACCTGATCTTCGTAGGTACTTTATGTCAGATGACGTCACATTTTTTGAGTCTAAACCTTTCTTTACCTCTTCTAACCACCTCGATATATCTGAGGTCTTACCTATACCGACCTTTGAAGAGTTCACTATATCTCCTCCTTCACCTTCCGCCACAGAAGTCTTACCCATTCCAACCGTTGGGGAGTCTAGTGTAGCTCCTCCTAGATCCCCAGCCACAGGAACACCACTCTTGACTTATCATCGTCATCCGCGACTAGCATCAGGCCCAGCTGATTCACGTCCTGCACCTGACCCTCCTTCTACTGCGGTCTTGTCTCTTCCTAGTACACTGATTGCACTTCAGAAAGGTATACGGACCACACTTAATCCTAATCCCCATTATGTCGGTTTAAGTTATCATCGTCTGTCATCACCCTATTATGCTTTTATATCTTCTTTGTCCTCTGTTTCCATCCCTAAGTCTACAGGTGAAGCATTGTCTCATCCAGGATGGCGACAGACTATGATTGAAGAGATGTCTGATTTACATACGAGTGGTACTTGGGAGCTCGTTCCTCTTCCTTCGGGTAAATCTACTGTTGGTTGTCGTTGGGTGTATGCAGTCAAGGTAGGTCTGGATGGCAAGGTTGATCGTCTTAAGACCCGTCTTGTTGCCAAGGGATATACTCAGATATTTGGGCTCGACTACAGTGATACCTTCTCTCCGTGGCTAAGATAGAATCAGTCCGCCTTTTTCTATCCATGGTTGTTGTTCGCCATTGGCCTCTCTATCAGCTGGACATTAAGAATGCTTTTTTACACGGTGACCTTGAGGATGAAGTTTATATGGAGCAACCACCTGGGTTTGTTGCTCAGGGGGAGTCTCGTGGCCTTGTATGTCGCTTACCCCGGTCACTTTATGGTTTAAAGCAGTCTCCTCGAGCCTGATTTGGTAAGTTCAACACAGTTATCCAGGAGTTTGGCATGACTCGGAGTGAAGCTGGTCACTCTGTATTTTATCGACATTCTACTTCGAGTCTCTGTATTTATCTGGTGGTCTATGTTGACGACATTGTTATTACCGGCAATGACCAGGATGGTATACTAAATTGAAGCAACATCTCTTTCAACACATTCAGACTAAGGATCTGGGCAAACTAAAGTATTTTCTGGGTATTGAGGTCGCTCAGTCTAGCTCAGGTATTGTGATCTCACAACGGAAGTATGCCTTAGATATTCTTGAGGAGACAGGAATGACAGGTTGTAGACCTGTTGACACTACGGTGGATCCGAATTCTAAACTTCTGCCAGGACAGAGGGAGCCTCTTAGCGATCCTGCAAGATATAGGTGGTTGGTTGGTAAATTAAATTACCTTACAGTGACAAGACCTGACATTTCCTTTCCAGTGAGTGTTGTGAGTCAGTTTATGGATTCTCCGTGTGATAGTCATTGGGATGCAGTTGTCCGCATTCTTCGGTATATAAAATCAACTATAGGCAAAGGTTTATTATTTGAGGATCGAGGCCATGAGCAGATCGTTGGATACTCAGATGCTGATTGGGCAGGATCACCTTCTGATAGACGTTCTACGTCTGGATATTGTGTCTTAGTAGGAGGAAATTTGGTGTCTTGGAAGAGCAAGAAACGGAATGTGGTTGCTCGGTCTAGTGCAGAAGCAGAATATCGAGCAATGGCTATGGCGACATGTGAGCTAATTTGGATCAAACAGTTGCTCAAGGAGTTGAAATTTGGTGAGATTAGTCAGATGGGACTTCTGTGTGATAATCAAGCTGCTCTTCATATTGCGTCAAATCCAGTATTCCATGAGAGAACTAAACACATTGAGATTGATTGTCACTTTGTCAGAGAAAAGATACTCTCGGGAGATATTGCTACAAAGTTTGTGAAGTCGAATGATCAGCTTGCAGATATTTTCACCAAGTCCCTCACTGGTCCTTGTATTAACTACATATGTAACAAGCTCGGTACATATGATTTATATGCACCAGCTTGAGGGGGAGTGTTAGAATAGTTATGTAAATAGCAGTAAATAACCCTAATCCCATATGTATTAGGAGTAGGATATGTATTTTATATATATATATATATATATATATATATATATATATATATATATATATATATATATATATATATTTCTTCTTTCTTCCACTTTTGTTCTTTTCTTTTTCAAGATCATGGCAGAGTTGAACGGATATTGATTTATATTCAATCTTATAACTTTTGAAGCGGCGCAACGAATATTGATTTATATTCAATCTTATAACTTTTGAAGCGGCGCAACGAAGGGAAAAAGTTTGGTAGGGTTTATATATATATATATATATATATATATATATATAGGGCTCATTGTATCATGGTTAACATATGTGAATAATATCATATTTTCTCCCGTGCATTCTCTCAGTCACAACAATACCAAATCCTAAGGGGAATTTCCCCCACACAAGGTTAGACAAGTCATTTACCTCAAAGCACGTTAAATCAATCAACTAGAAGGCCTTTCCCTCAATTTTCCAACTCCGAACTGCTCGAATCTAGCCAAAACAATTACATACTATAAATATAACTATAGGAAACTAATTTAAATAGTGAAATTATGATTGTAGCAAAGAATTGAAAAATCGCCCCAAAACGTCAGTCATGCTTATGTCTCGGAACTCGACAAAAATACACAATCTGAACACCCATTCGATATCGAGTCCTACTATACAAAAATTACACAAATCCGATACCAAAATCTCGCTCAAATCCCCAAAATTTGGCCTAAGAAGTTTCCTCCATTTTCCCCAATTTTTCAACCCAAATCCCTAATGAAATGATAAAATCAATGATAGATTAGTGAAATTTAATCAGAATCGAGTTAAGAACTCTTACCCCAATAATCCCTATAAAAATCCCTCAAAAATTCGCCTCAAACCGAGCTGTCTAAGTTCAAATTGTGAAATATGAAATAAACCCTCGATTTTGAAACTTAAGTCTGCTGCCCAGTTATTCCTTCTTCGCGAACGCGGAAATTGCCTCGCGTTCGCGAAGCACAAAATTAGTACTGCCCAGGTTTCCTTTTACGCGAACGCAAGGGTCCACTCGTGAACGCGGTGACAAAAGTTCTCCAGCTCCGCGATCGCGTAGCTCTTCTCTCGAACGCGTGGACCAACGCGTGAGTCCCCATCCCAGGCTGCCTTCCTTCTTCGCGAACGCGGATCCCAGTCCGCAATGGCAATGCACAAAGTCCTGGCCCTTCGCGAACGCGTGGCCTCCTTCGCGAACGCGAAGGGTAATCTTCCAGGAATCTCAGAATACTCTACTCGAACGCGGGAACATCTTCGCGAATGCGTAGATGAAAACCAGAACTGGGAAAAACCAACACTTCAGCCATTCTTCAATGATTTGAAAAGCGCCGAACATGGTCTGAATTCCACCCAAGGCCCACGGAACCTCAACCAAGCATACCAACAAGTCCTAAAACATCATACGAACACGCTCGAATAGTCAAATCACATCAAACAACACTAGAATCATGAACCGTGCATCGATTCAAGCCTAAGAACTTATGAACTTCCAAATTTCCAAAACTAATGCCGATTTATACCAAAACAACTCCGATCGACACCAAATTTTGCACACGAGTCATAAATGACATCACGGACCTATTCCATCTTTCGAAATCGGGATCCAACCACGATATCAATTAATTCTCCCGGTCAAACTTTCCAAAATCCTCCAACTTTCCAACTTTTACCAATTGACGCCGAAATGACTTACGGACCTCCAAATTAACGTCCCGACACGCTCCTAAGACTAAAATCACCATATGGAGCTATTGGAACCGTCAAAACTCCATTACGGAGTCGTCTTCACACAAGTCAAACTACGATCAACCCTACGACCTAACTTTCCAACTTAGGGACTATGTGTCTCATTTCACTCTGAAACTCACCCGAAATCAAAACCAAGTACCCCCGGCAAGTCACGTAACTACAATATAACACAAAAGAGGCAATAAATAGAGGATCGGGGCTAACACACTGAAAACGACCGACCGGGTCGTTACAGTCTACCAAACATAACATGAATATAGCTACGTACGAACTCTCGTCACCTCGTGTATATGTAGCTTCCTGCAACAGTACCACACAACAATTAATACACCTAAGGGGATAAATTTCCTCTTACAAGGTTAGACAAGAGACTTACCTTTTCCAAGTCCTCAATCCGGCTCTTTAACCTTACTAGAACTCGTTAAATGACGTCGAGCAACCCGAAACTAATCAAAAGTCGTATAAACTAATCAATATATGCTCAAAAGTTCATAATTTAACTATTAAACTAATTTCCCAACCAAATCCGGAAAGTCCATAAAAATCACCTAGGGGCGACGTACTCGAAATCCAAAAAATTTCGAAGAAATGTTATCCATGACCTCACGAACTCAAATATATAATTTATTCCCAATTCCATAAGTAATTTCGTGGTCAAATCTCATTTATTTACCAAACCCTAGGTTCCAACAAAATCCCACAAATTACTCTAATTTACATGTTGGATCTACCCATAATTTATGTATTTAACTTAAAAATGGATAGAATCCACTTACCTTGTGATGCTTAGTCAAAATCCCCTTCAAAGAGCTCCCAAAGATCGGCCAAACCAAGAGAGAAGTGACGGAAATGAGCCTAAGTCCCGAGTTAAATTCACCTTTGCCCAGCAATTTTTGCACCTGCGGCCACTTAACCATATATGTGGTACCCCATGTGCGATCCAAAAGCTGCATCTGCGATCCCCCGCAGCCTCCCGTCTTTTCACTTTTGCGGACAAGGATTCGTTTCTGCGGGTCCACTTCTGCGGACATTCTTCGCTTCTGCGCATTCGCTTCTGCGGAGTACCTCCGCTTTTGTGGTCTCAGCCCAACAGTCTGTTTCCATTTCTGCGGAGCCCCCATCGCATCATCGGGCTCACAGGTGCGGAATAAACCTCGCCTGTACGGGCTCCCAGCTCTAGCCCAAAATTCGCTCCTGCGACCAAGTGGACGCTCCTGTGGCCATTTCCTTATAGGTGCGATTGCACCAGACCTGAAGCCATCATCCTTTCTATTAAGTTCAAACATGATCCACGCATCATCTGAATCGCACCCGAGGCTCTCGGGACTCTATCCAAATATACCAACAAGTCCATAAACACAATGCGGACTTACTCGAAGCCTTGAAATACCTAAAACAACACCGAAATCAAGAATTGCGCCTTAAAACCTCATTAATCAATTTCCAAACTTCAAGCTCATTTCATCAAACTCCGAATGCGTCAAAACATACTTAGACAACTCCCATAGAAAAAGACAATGGTTAAACCAAATTTATGTTTCCCAAAGCCAGATTTTTTACACTATTATAACACTATTCATGATTGCATGTCCTTAATCAACTTAGTGATCGGTGAAAACTGATCATAGTGGCGGACCAATTAGCTAAATATGACTGCGAGATGTAAAACACTAGCAATATTTTGCTTTTTTGTAGTTCCTTCTCTAAAAGACAGATTAGGAACTACTTACTGTAAAAAATTAGTGGCCGCAAAATAGCATGGGCTAGCCATTTTTCGGAATGATAATAGAAAAATAGCCAGGATTTGTAAAGTCATTGAAAAATAGCCACCATTTTGCTTAAACGCGAAAAGTTTCAACATGATATGCGAGATTATGGATCTCCTGCTTATAAACTTCCAGCATATTATGTTGGAACTCCAACACACCAAAAGTTCCATCATAATATACTGGATTATGGAGCTCCTGCATAAAAACTTCCCGCTTATTATGTTGGAACTCCAGTACATTATGAAATTCCTACACATTAGGCTGGAAGCTCATGTGTAACAAATTCAAACTTCAGCATATTATGCTGGAATATTTTCGAATTTTAAGGATGTTTTTGTTCAGATTTTATCTTTATATAAAAAAGTGGCTAAATTTTAATTACTTTTGAAACTGTGGCTATTTTCAATTACCAATTGTAAATGTGGGTATTTTTTATTTTTTCCCGCAATTTGAGCACAACCTCATTTAACCTGCCCAACAGGATCAAGATTGGGCCGGTTATTGACCCGTCTATTTGTTAAATTCGGTCCATTTTGACTTAGCCCATCTAAAGTTAGGCTAATTTTTAGCCCAAATTAATGCATGAATACCTGTGTTAAAATTAATTTTAGCTCATCTTGACCTAGCCCATCTAAGCCCAAGTAACTTTTGGGCAGGTCATTGACCCATCCATTTATTGACTCAGTCTATTTTGACCCATCCAAAATCAACCCAACCCGCCCACTTATTGACTCACTCTATTTTGACCCACCCAAAATAAGTCCAACTTGCCCATTTAACACCCCCAGGAAAAACTTTGGCATGTAGTATTGCTCTCTAGTTGTATATATTAATAGTATATAAGAAAGTTGATTGAACAGATTAAATTTGATCTTTTATTCACACTAACAGCTCCAAATATCAAATTTGCAAAGTCTCCAACCAATATTGGCAGGACAAAATGCAGACAATAAGAAGAAAAGAAAAAAAAAAGAGAGAGAGAGAGAGAGAGAAAGCACAAGGCCCAGGAGGGGGGTTGGGGTTGGGGAGAGTTGGCATACAAATGGAGAAAAGAGGATCTCTACACAGCCATTTTCTAAAAATAGAGAACAGAAGCCTCTTGTCACAGCATTTTATTCAACCAAATTGGCACTTTTCTTTGGACATTCCAAAATGGTATCTGTCACTTCACTCAGCAGCAAATGGAACAGCTTCAGCCTAAACAAAAACCAAGAGAAAAACTTCATTAGCAGATTCAAGAATTAAGAAAATTTAACACTTAATGATTCTCTAAGTGAATGCAGTCATCAATTAAATTGTATCCAAAACACTAGGAGAAGGTCAAGGAAGAAGAGTAACTCACCATCTTGCGGTATTTGAGAGCATAAAACATTTCAAGATATCGACGGATTTCTAGACGATCAAGCTTAGAAACATGTTTCCAGAAACCGTAAACAGCAGCCAACGTCAATAGCCTCTCCGAGTAGATTTGCCACGTGTACCTGTATATAGTAGTAGAGACGCGATAAATTATCAATCAACTATGCCTCAAATCCCGAGTTAAACTCAATGAGTAGAGTCAAGAAAGAGTTGCTTACTTCTCTTGGATGCGCTTCAGGCCACCGGTTGAAATGGTTTCCCAATGAGAAGGTTCTGTCTTACATTTCTCAAAGAAATCAGCTAGCAGATCAGCAGCCTGCTCACCGTGATATGGATCGATGTGGAAGCCGGATTTTCCGTTAACGATGATCTCAGCTGGACCACCATGATTAGTTGCAAATGTAGGCAAACCACAGGTCATGGCCTCAACAACAGTTAAACCAAAAGCCTCGTAAAATGCAGGCTGCACGAAAGCTCCCCTAGTGTCAGCAATGTATCGGTAGAGTTCACCGTTCCTCACTCGGTTCATCTGTGAAGAAATCCATCTGAATTGGCCATTCAAATTGTGAGTCTTTATTAGCTCATACATCTTCTTCATCTCTGCTTGCTCTTCCAAATCTTTGGATTCCTTCCTTCGGTCTCCACCGACCACAACAAGGTTAACTAACTCCCTTAGCCGGGCGTTCTTGGCATACCACTCGACAAGTCCGGTTAAGTTCTTCACACGATCCAATCTCGCCATTGTGAATAAGATTGGCTTATTCCTGTCCTTTAGCACACACCTGCCAAAATCACAACATGCTCAGCACAAGCTCGTCTACATAGGTAACAGGACTTTGTAACTGTACCCAATAGCGGAGCCACATGTATTCAAGGGGTGTCATCTGACACCCCTTGGTCAGAAAATTAAACTGTGTAGATAGGTAAAATTTTTATGTATTTTACTAATATTGACACCCATTGGCTTCTTCGTGCGTTTACTTCTTTATATTTTGACTTTCTTGGGTAAAAATCCTGGCTCCGCCACTGACTGTACCACTAAGGTAGAAACTTACAGATGTTCCTCGTTCTCAACGTCACTGTACAGCAGCTCCTCAATTTCAGGGTGAAGTGCTGTCAGTCTCTTTTCCTTCTCGGAATATGGGAAATAGAGGTTTATATCAGCTCCAGGTGAGACAATGTTGAATTTGGGATCGAACACATCAATGCCGTGAACAACTCTGTACAATCCGGGCATTGTGAATGCCTGATGACTCTCGTACTGTCCGACAGTGTCCTTGCTGGAAAATTCATTAAGGTATTAGGTTAAGCATAAGGGAAAGAAATGGAACACAATGTTATTGCAACAAAGTACCAAATTGATGCTATACCTTCCTGCTATCTCCTGGAAAGTGCTGGTGATGATAAAATCAGTGTGATTCATTGCAATAAGATCAGCGGTAAACTGGGACGAGAAATGGTATTTTTCGTCGAATTTTTTCCAGTAGATGTCAGAATCAGGATACTTTGTTTTCTCCAATGCATGGGCTATGGTGCACTGCAGAAGGCAAATAGAACAGTTTCAGACTAATGGAAATGCAATCGGATCTTTAAGAGAGTGAAAACAACACAGACCTGTGTTACGCCTAACTTATGAGCGAGCAATGAAGCCACAAGATTTCCCTCGCTATAGTTGCCGATTATCAAATCTGGCTTGGCTTGCAATTCTGCAGCAAGTTCTTTTGCAACATCCTGATGTACGAAAAGCCAAAGCATTAATACTAGCAAATTGTTCCTAATACCAATTAGAAGATAGACAAATGCAAGGAAGTTTAGTGTCACCTCTGTGAAAGTCTCCATGTATGGCCACACTTCAAAGCGAGATATCCATTTGCGAACAATGCCCTTCTCAGTCCTAAAGGGGACCCTAAGAATATGTGAGTGCTCGGCTCCATACACCTTCTCAAGCCGCTGACCACAAGTTGTTCCAACTGCATCAGGCAGCAGACGAGTAACCTGGGAATAATATCAAGATAAGTTGCCAACAAAGAGAAAATTTTGTGTAATCCGCAGCAATTACAAGTACAAGGAATACTAACAATAAGAATACGTGGTGTTATATCAAGTCCTTGCTCCTTTAGGCGCTTAAGCATTTCACGCTCCAAGGCTGGAACTTGATCTAATATGTAGACAACCTGCACATTAAGGGTGAAGGACCTTAGCATTTATGGAAGCAAGCTTTAGAAGCATACTAGCAATTGTTGTTGCTCCGACCTCCAAAATGCCATTGCACCGGTGACAGATCCTCCAAAAATGCATTATATTTGGAGTATCCTACACGGGTACAGTGGCATTTCTAGAGGATCCGAGCAACATAGACTCACGGATAAAGATTACGGATTAAAGTAATGCACCTGGCCACCCGTGTCGGGATAACCCAAGACATTTTCCTGGGCGAAATATCCGTGGGGGGAAAGGATAACCACATTGAACACCATAGGAATTCTCCCCAAGAACTTCTCAAGAGTACAGGAATCGGGAGCCTCGAGGAGATCAAGAAGCATGCATATCATTTCTAGCACGCGCTCCGCAGTGTCACCCCATCCCTTCTCCAATCCAATTTCTTGGAACTTGTGTTCGAATTCGGAAAATGGAGTTTCAGGGGGAAGCATAATAAGGTATTCCTCTGCCTTCCTTAGGACATTTTGCAGAGTGGTTAAATTCTGTATTCTGTCATTCAGCATCATTGTCTGTGCGCAGGAAATTGTAGACCTATCCTTTAGCACATATTCATACATGATAAGCACAAATTGAACCTATAGATGAATGGGAATAACAAAGTTACCTTGCCCTTATAATTGTGAACCCGAAGAAATTCAAGAAGCGGGGTCATGCTCTCCTTGTCATGGAACATTTTCGCAGAGAGGTGCCTATTGAGGAATTCAACTCCATTTCCAATAGATTTGGTGAGGGTTGGTTTAGGAAAGGATGCGGTGAAGGGCTCGAAATCCAACTCGAGAACGAAATTTCCATTGGAGCTGTATCAGGACAAAGCACAACCTTGGTCAATAAATTCATAGCCTATTCTCTAACATAGCATCAAATTGAAGACTAACACTTACGTTCCATCGACAAGTTCTTCCTTGAAATGCAAATACTCAGGGACAGTCAGCTCCTCAACAACGAGTGCATTGACATTCACACGGACATATTCCCACACACCAGGCCTCAAACGAATCGCAAGTGCAACCCACGGTGGCAGAACAATCGCTTCCTAGTATAACATATTATTGTAGTATCCAGACACAAGCTCAAAATAATACTAATATGAGCTTGGTAACACATTTATCCATAACCAAAATTACCTGAGTGGATTTCAGGAGTTCTTCAAATGCATGATCATTCAGCTTCTTTTTGTCATCTTGGCGAATTGCGTCAAACTCAGCCAATAGCTGATGTGGTTTCAAGATCCCTTTTCCATGGCTTTCAATCCTATAATAACCAAAACCATTTCAAATAACATCACATAGTCCATACTACAGAATTACAGACAACACTAACTAAATCTCTCGTTTTCATAAGAGTGGTTTCCGAGCCAGCTAACTCACACCAGCACAGGTACCAGATAATTCTGACTACCAAGACTTAGGCTGACAAACCAAATCACGTATCGTTTTTTGAACACCAACTGAATCTTTTTTAGGAAACAAGAATACTATCTTAGGCTATACCTTGAAAGAAACAGCAATATCTCATTCCGGTGAGCAGCCAAAGTGGCATCAAGACGTTCACGAAGGCTGTGAACACGAGTCAGCACACGTTCAGCCATTGCAGTTGATTCAGCAGATGGGAAATCCTCAGACAAGTTGTTTCAACTGTAAACAGCCAAAAAAATAAACTAATGCAGTTAGTAAAAAGATGGACACCTCAGCTTATCCAAAATACCAATCAAAATTTTAATATACTATATTAGTACAACCACTGAGAAAATGAAAATGACATACTAAAAAGTCACTGAAAAACCAATATTTTCAATGATCTAGAATGTTACTACTCTAAATTTTCAAACCTTCCACCTAATATAATAGTATAGTTTAGTAATTAAAACCACACCAACCGACATAATGACATTAATTAAGTCTACTAAATGCTTTTGTGGCGAAAACACAACGCTACGCGTGACAACCAAGATTACTACAAAGGCTAAACTAAAAATTCAAAATCAAGAAGACCCCACAAAAAACATCTAGAATGATCTTCCTGATACAAAGTATATTGCAGTTTCAATCATAATTCAACCAAACCACTAAACCTAGTAAAAAATTTAAAATATACAGGAATTACTTTATAAAACAGAATCTTTAAGAAAAAACCAGGTAAGTTTTTCAGTAGAAAATAGCAAATGTACTAAAGCATACTGGAGATAAATTTAAGAAATTATAAGACATATCTCTGATGAAGATAGGGCAGCCGGTACACGAAGCATCCCGTGTTTACGCAGGGTTCGGGTAGGGCCGCACCCCAAGGGGTTGTGATGCAGGCAGTTTACTCTGATGCAAGCATCAGTGGAGTGGCGGATTCCACGGCTCGAACCCGTGACCTAAAGGTCACACGGAGACAACTTTACCGTTGCTCCAAGGCTCGAAGATAGATTATTCTTTAAATGAGTTACTTTATGCTAATAATTTGACACCAGCAAATAGGACAAAAACAAACAATGAAAAAAAGTAACAGAACAGAACAGTTAGAGTAGAGGAAAAAGCTGGAGATAAAAACTATGCAGAACTAAAATCAGACCTCAAGATCAGAATTTCCTTTAGAGAAAAGTTGTACATTTATAAATAGAAGTACTCTAATACTATAATGATTTTGGTAAGACTAAGATTAAAAAAGAAAAAAAAGTTCTTTACCTCAGGGGTGATCAAGAACAAAAATTCTTCCAGAAATAAACTGCTAGTTTGTTCTTCACTGAATATTTTTGCTGAAAGATCAAAAGATAACTTAATTTTATTGGGTTTTGGGGGTCATAAACATATATTTTTTTCCTATCAAGAAATCTACTAAAAGAGTTGGCAGAAAAATTGAGAATGGTTTTCTTGGTTTGTAGCTGCAAAATTTATGATCTTAGTACACAGCAGAAAGCAACTGATACTAAACAACATAGAAACGTACAAGTAAAACTCTACTGAAAAAGGAAACAAAAATCAAAGATATTTTCTTTAATGATAAGATAAAAACAAATTCAAAAATCAAGACTAACAAAATGATTGCTACTTTTCATGCAGGTAATGAATTAGTATATGAACAAAAAAAGATTGTAGTTTTACCTTTGGGAGGAAAATGGGATAGAATAATGAGCAAATACAAAGAAACTAAATGAAATTAACTGACAAATAGAGTAATGGAAATGAGTGTAGAATGAAAAGAGTTTTGGTTTTGAATGGTGAAGAAAGGAAGGCTAGAGGACCTTTATTTATATGAACAAAAGTGTAGGCTGTAGAAGTGTAATTAGGTGAAGGATTTGTTTTTTTGGTAATTAATTAGGTGAAGGATTTAATTAATCAGAAACTATATGCTATTATGGCATCTGGTTTAACGAGTAATAAGTTTGTATAATAATAGTCAATGGCTGGTTGTCTTAGGATTTTTCTTTAAATAATAGCACCATTTGGTAAAGTCATTAACTAAAGTACTATGCATTGACACTATATTTTATTCGTTTTGGCGCTCTGATTAATACGAGTTAACGGCGCATAAGATCAATTAAAGAGGGAATCGTTTCGCATCTGAAATTTTTTCAGGCTCAGGGGCTCGAATTCGAAATTTATGATTAAGATTAAATGGATCATATTCATCTTACTATAATTCTTGATGGTTATAGTAATATAAATCACGTAAACTTAATTAAAAGTAATTGCATAATTAAGTGAAACTATTTACCTAAAAAAATAAAGTGAAAATTCTCTTATAAATTATTATAATATAATAGTGTAAAAGAATCTTTAGAATATGAAAATATATAGGTGAAAGCCTTTTGGTATATGGCAAGAAATTTGGTTGTGTGTTTAAAACAAACTTAAGTTAGATTTTTGGGCTGCAATTTTTGTGTCCTATTCTGGAATTTCCTAATTTGCTGGAGTTCCAGCATAATATACTGGAAGTTTATATACAGGTGCTCCAATCTTCAGTATATTATGCTGGAACTTTCCGTGTTACAGCAAAATAGTGGCTATTTTCAATGATTTTACAAACGTTGCTATTGTTCAATTACCGGTCCGAAAACTGGCTGGCACGTGCTATTTTAATCCTATTCTTTCTCATTTGGAAAAAGAAAATCAATTCAGTCCAATTTCTAAAAATGGAGAATTCTCGAGTACTACGATCAACATTTTCAGTTTCCAGTGTAATTTTAAATATTGATTTCTCTCTTTTGCTCTACTAAACCTGCTCATGACTCGTGAGACCTATAAAACCTAGGCTCTGATACCAACTTGTCACGACTCTAAACCCAAACCTGGTCGTGATGGCGCCTCTCGTGAAGACAAAGCCAGCCGACACACTTCCAATTCACCTTAAGCAGTTAAAATAATAAACCAAGGTCTTTAATATTAATAAATCCCAAAAAATAACAATATAAGTTACGGAAATAAAATAAACCAACACAGCCCGACATCGGGGTGTCACCAGTCATGAGCATCTAAAAAAACACTAAAAGTCTAGAGTCTAATCCACTACTACATAACTGAATCAAAAGAAAACTGAAATAGAGGGAGAATGCACTGGGCTGCGAATCGCCAAGCAGCTACCTAGTAAATCTCCGAAGACCTGCTGGAACTCTCAATCCTTAGGAGCAGGATCTGTAGCGCCCGAATCTGCACACATGGGTGCAGAGAGTAAAGTGAGTACTCCAACTCAGTGAGTAATAAAAATAAATGAAGACTGAGTAATATAAAGTCACGTAAGGCACAACATTAAACGCTACAAGATGCATACAAAATCAGTAAAATATAATTAAAACAATGAAACTTCATAAACATCTCTAAACAGTTAAACAATATGCAGGAAAAAGCTAAAAAGTAAACACCATTAATAACTGCCCCCAGGCACAGTAACAACAGAATCAGCCCCTCGGGCAATGTCACAAAACTAATACCAGCCCCTCGGGCTATATTATCTAAATCACAAATGGGTACCCGTGCTTACTGGGGTGTACAGACTCTGGGAGGGGACCCTTAAGGCCCAAGCGCAATATCAAGCATCATCGTGGCATTCATAAACAGGCTCTCGGCCTGCATATCAATCTCAAACCACCTCGTGGCGACAATCTCAGGCCCTCGGTCTCATTATCATAATCAATGTATCACTGCTGCGGCGTGCAGCCCGACCCAAATGTATCCTCACAACACAGGCCCTCGGCCTTACTCTGTCAGAATCTCATAAGCCCCTCGGGCCACAGTAAAATATGAAGCTCAGCTCAAATACCTTTGAGAGTATCATTTAATGTGTTTAGAACAGAATAATACAGCTGAGTCTTAAAATAGTAAAATATAGTTATAACTGAGCACTGTATGAAAGCAATCAGTGAGGAAAATATCACTTAAAAATCCCCTAAGGGTTCAAACAGCTGGCACGAAGCCCACATATGGCATTTAGCCCAAAAAATATAATAAATATTAAAACAATTAATTATCAAATACGCAGTTAAAATAATCATTCGGGATGGACTAAGTCACAAACCCCAGCGGTGCTCTACCCACTCTCGACATCTAGCGTGTAAGTCACCTCAACATAGCCGTACGCTGTGAAATTCCGGGGTTTCGTACCCTCAGAACAGCATTTAAAATCATTACTCACCTCAATCGACCCGAAATCTAGCTTGCAATGCCTTTGCCCTTCGAAACGACTTCCGAGTGCTCGCAAATCTACAACTTTAGATTTTTATCATTAAATTATGCTAAACGAAATGAATTCCAATTGAAAAATATCGATTTTAAGCACAAAACCCGAAATCAGTCAAAACCGACCCCCGGCCCGCGTCCCTGGAACTGGACAAACTTTTTACAAAAATGTTCTTCATCATCTCACTAGTCCGTACATATAAAGAACTCGAAAATCTGAGTTCGTTTGACCCCTCAAATCATCCCTAGAAGGTCTCTTAATCTCAAGCACTAACTCCACCTTTTTCTACTGATTTTCATGAATTTAACACTGATATTTTTTTCCTTAATCACAAATAATCGATTTTTAGGGTCCAAAATCCTTACCTTAACGAAGAACAATGATTTCCTCTCTTCAAAATCGCCCAAAGCTTCAAAATTTTTTGTTAAAAGTGAGAAACCCTCTGAAAATCGCGGAGGAGGAAATATTTTAATCTGACCAGACATTTCCGCATCTGCGGTTCCCTAGCCGCTTCTGCGGTACCGCATATGCGGCCCTTCCTCCGCTTCTGCGGAAATTACTTAACTGGCCAATAATCGCATCTGCGACCACATCCCCGCATCTGCGACATCGCAGATGCGGCCACTCTAACCGCTTCTGCGATCTCTGCTCCTCAGGCCTCTTTTCGCTTCTACGACTAATTAACCGCACATGCAGCGCCGCACCTGCTGTCCCCAGTCCGCAGGTGTGAAAATACCAGAAGCAACAAATTTAGCAGCTGCAACAAAGTCCAAACTTCTCCGTTGACAACCTGAAATCACTCTGAGGCCCCCGGGACCTCAACCAAAAGCACAAACATATTCCAAATGACATAACAAAGCTACTGCAACTTCCGGAATTCCATTCCGACCCCTATATCAAATCTCTTCTATCAACCGAAAAACGCCAAAAAACTCCATTTCGCAAATTCAAGCCTAAATCTACTCCGGATCTCCAAAGCACATTTTGATCACACTCCTAAGTCCCAAATCATCTCCAGAAGCTATCCGAACCGTCAGAACTCACATCCGAGCCCTCTAACACATAATTTAACATCCGGTTGACTTTTTCTAACTTAAGCCTTCATAAAAGAGACTAAGAGTCTCAAACCTTCTCAACACCATTCTGAACCCGAGCCAACCAACCCGATCACATATAAAACCAATAATTAAGGCAAATAGAAGCAGAAATGGGGAAAACGGGGCGGTAACTCATGAGACGACCGGCCGGGTCGTCACAATCATATATTCGTTTGTGTCCTTTACTTATACAGTAGATGATTTAGTGTATAGAGTTTAGCTTATACACGGAAGATTAAATCATCGGTTCTTATAAGTATAAAGATCATGTTCACAATCTAATGATGGAATTGGACAAACCATCAGGAATGATTGCAGCACAAGATTAAATATAATTTATCTTGATTGTGAGAATGGTTTAATTCCGACTTCTTGTTCTAGTACATTTTGTACGCATTGAACGGACCATGTAGAGATAAGTATTTTATGCTAACTTAATAAAATAAATTCTCTAGCCATTAAATGTACTTATACTCTTAGTCTTGATATAATTATTATTAGATGTGTATATTATTTATTATTTTGATTTATTAAAGGGCGAGATTCTTTCGTGAGTCAATATGCCTAGTAAGTTGGACAATAGTGATATACATTGGCATAGTAATAGTTAGTTGATGGAATCCGTGTCTCGGTCTAGATATTGATGATACACCTTTTTGAAAGCTTATAAGTTTTCATGTGTAAACCCTGCAGGTGGATTTTGTATCCGTCACATGAAATAAGTTAAGCGAAAGTCTAAAGGAAATAATCAATGAATTAAATTGTCAGTAATTTAATTTATCCGATTAGTATCTGAATCTTAACATGGGGAGTTAAAGAAGCTTTAATGGAAGAATTTCAAAATTGAACTGAGGAGTGCAGTTACGAATCTTTAGTGGAATAATTCGTAATTTATTATGGTAGTATTAATTCGGATATTTCGAATTAAGTCCATAATAGAGAGCCTCGTTAATTAAATACTGCGGTCCCTGCTGTGACCGAATAATTAGGAATTAAATGGAATTATATTTCTTGGTGAAAAAGTAAGACCCAATAGGTTTAGGAAAAGGCTTTAAACCCTAAAACCTGTGGCTATATAAAGAGGTCTTATTCCATAAGGAGGCAATGGTTTTACTATACAGTTTTCCTAGGAGAAACTCGCCCACACGAGTTTCGCTTATTCCGGTCATTATTCGGGTCACACAGCAGAAGACTGTGGAACTGGAGGATGATCCCATGGACGTTTTCGCTCTTGCTTGGAGGCTCTTTTCGCGATTGTTGTCACGCTTCAAGAGATAAGTATTGATTTTATGGTTGATTAAAATATGTGATTATGTGTTGTCTATATTACATGCAAGTGATCCTAGCTATTTGCTTCCGCTGTTTATACCTGTTATCCATCAATTGGTATCAGAGCCTGCTTGCATCTAAATAGATAACCCGAGAATATATGTACAATTATATACATGAATATGCTGTCATGGACGATGCACAGTGTAGTCGCATAATTAGGGCTATTCGACTGTGCCGTTGACGAGAATAATTTCAAAATTAATAGTTAGCCAGTTCTTTGTTGTTCTGTATTTTGTTTTGCTACAGATCCTTCAAGAATGAGTATTTGGTGTAACTCATGCACCAAGGTAGTATAGCTAATTAGTAAATAATTTTGAATTATGTAATAGCAATTCAGATACTGGTGAATACAAAGTAAAAAAAAGGGTGGTTGTTGTAATGACACTGATTTATTTAATTGGGTAAAGGAAAAGAAAAACAAATAGGAAAAGTTTGGAGGTGTTGGTGGCGGCATTGTTCAAGTAAGGATATGGATTCCCTTAATCTTTTCTTCATTACTTTATTGGTTGATTGGAATAGGATATACATGAGTATATGTATGTGACGACCCGGCCAGTCGTCTCATGGGTTACCACTCCGTTTCCCCCATTTCTGCTTCTTTATATTTTGTTTATCCGTGTTTTGAGGTATCGGGTTGGTTGGATTGAATCCGGGTTGGTTTTGAGAGGTTTGAGACACTTAGTCTCTTTTAAGAAAGCTTAAGTTGGAAAGGTCAACCGGATGTTGACTTATGAGTTAGAGGGCTCAGATGTGAGTTCCGATGGTTCGGTTAGCTTCGGGAGGTGATTTGTGACTTAGGAGAGTGATCGGAATGGGTTTTGGAGGTCTGGAGTAGAATTAGGCTTGAATTGGCGAAGTTGATATTTTGGCGATTTTCGGTTGGTAGGTGAGATTTTGATCCGAGGGTCGGAATGGAATTTCCGAGAGTTGCAGTAGCTTCGTTATGTCATTTGGGATGTGTGTGCAAAATTTCAGGTCATTCGGACGTGGTTTGGTTGGGTTTTTGATCGAAAGCGTATTTCGGAAGATTTTAGAAACTTAGGCTTGAATCCGATGTGTTTTGAGTAATTTGATGTTGTTTGAGGTGTGTTGATGATTGGAACAAGTTTGAATAAGGTTTTAGGATGTGTTGGTGCTTTTGGTTGAGGTCCCGGAGGCCTCGGGTGAGTTTCGGGTAGTCATTCAGATCATTTGAAGTTGGAAAATTGCAGAAAACTGCAGGTTCAGCTGTGCAGGACTTTTGCCCTTCGCAATCGCATAGTAGGATTTGAGGAGGCAGCCTGAGTGTTCTTCGCGTTCGCGAAGTGGGTCCCGCGATCATGTAGAGTGAGAGGTTTGTGTATCGCGTTCGCGTGCGCGAGGTCGCGATCGCGTAGAGTCTTTTGGTCAGCTGGTCCGAGGTCATGATTGTCCTTCGCTTTCGCAGGGGAAGGTACGCGTTTGCGAAAGGTAAGGATGAGCAACCATCGCGATCGCAATGTGTGTTACGCGATCGCATAGAGTTATTTTGAGGAGCTGAAGATTTGTTCTTCGCGATCGCGAGGAAGTGCCACGATCGCAATGAAGGAAAAGCAGACCTTGGCAGAATGTTTTAAGTCATTTCATCCGCAATTTTGGGTCTATTTTCACCCATAGTTGATCATTTTGAGAGCTTCTTGGTGGAGATTAAAGAGGTATTCAAGGGGAATCGATTGGAGGTAAGATTTTTGAACTTAAAACTCGTTTCTATTGTGAAATCTACCTAGAAAATCATGGAACATAAGCTAAAAATGGAAGAACTAGGGCTTGGGATTTTGGAATTTTGATTTGGGGATTTGGAGGACCAATTTGGGTCGGATTTGAGAACATTGGTATGTATGAACTCGTGGGGAGATAAGGAACCCGTTGATGTAAAAACTTCTGAGTTTTGAGAAGTGGGCTCGGGGCTCGGGTTTTGCTAATTTCGGGATTTTTGGTATTTTTCGATTATTTTCGCTTGGGCTTTGTTCCCTTAGCATATTGTGATGTATTCGTTCTGATTTTGGATAGATTCGACGCGCGTGGAGGCCGATTCAAGGGGCAAGGGTGTCGCGAGCTAGATATTTAGCCGGTTCGAGGTGCGTAATGATTGTAAATGATACTCTGAGGGTTTGAAACCCCGGATTGCACATCGTAGTGCTATATTGAGGTGAGGCACACGCTTGATGACGAGCGTGGAGTCGTGCACTATTGGGGAGTGTCACTTGGTCCGTCCCGATTGATGATTTCACCGCGTATTTGATTGAAAATTATTTGCTATCATCATTATTTAGGCTGAATGCCATATTTGGGTCTAGTGCCAGCTATTTGAACCTTTCGGGGATTTTTGTTGATATTTCCTCACTATTTTGACTTTATACTTGAACTCAGTCATGTTATTTCCACTGTTTTAAAAACTCAGCCATGTTTACTCTGTTTTAATACTCAAATGATATTTAAATGATGTTTTGGAATGAGAAATACTGTTTTACTGTTGCTCGAGAGGCTTACGTGATTTTTGACTGAGTCATGTATTAAATACTATAGTGAGAGGTACATAAATAATAACGTTTCTATTAAAAATTATTCTTAAAGCACTTTTAAAATATTGTCATAGGAAATAATCTGACTTTTTTTTCTCTGTTGAAGAATTAATCTAAATAATCTTACACTATAAATAGCCAGTTGAGTTATACTATGTTAATTTATTTATATTATGTGTATAACAATATATAATTAGTGTATAGCCTATGTATAATGGTTAGAAAAAGTACAGTAAATCCCACGGCTACTTCTGTAAAGATTCCTTTTTTTTGGATTTTCCACTGGTGTTGAGGTAGACTAATCTAAATTTCTATATCGTAAAAATCATAAATAAGTATATTTTTCCTATACGTATGTTTTTCCATGACTCGAACCCGAATCCTGACTTTGTAAATAATAATAGTAGTCCTACTCTTTATTGTAGGACAGAAAAAGTGGTATTACTAATAAATTCTCTTTCTATATCTAATTCTAATTTCTATTGGCAGCTGCCGTTTTACAGTACTAGTCAACCAAAACCACTTTTGTTCCCTTCTGTATTTGACACTAATCCTGTGGACCCATTTGTTTAATGTAACTGAGCACTTTATCCACTTCTTTTTTTTTTAATTTATTTATGAGAATAAACAATCCTTGCCTTGGCTGCTTTTATATATTTTGTGCTCATTATATGACCCTTCCCCATTTTAGTTATATTTAATTATGTACATAAAATAATACCAAATTAAATAGTACTTGAATTGGAAGAAGATAAGTTAAATTGATCTAAAGGTGTATGGCTGTGTCAGTGTGTATATATACCTACGATTATAGGATAATTAATTGTGTTCCATCGACAGTACTCGTATTTAAGCTTCATTTAATTCGGATTCGCATAAGCATAAGGTCCAATAAAGTGTCCCCTACAAGATCTTTTGCGTTCCCGGGACTCGAATTCGAGGCCTCGGATTCGTGAATGTTAATTGTTTTCAAGATTTTCAAAAAAAAAAATAAAAATCTTAAAGGTTTTTCTGACATAATTTTGTCAAAACCTTATGGTAAAGTTCATAGAGCCTATTTGGAAGATAAAAACAATCTTCATCCATTCAAATACACTCACAAAAATCCCAGAAAAAGAAAACTACAAAGAAATTTCCAAAGGAACTTTTTATGTAGAAACTTTCTAAAAGAATATCCAAAAAGAAACTCAATTAATTGAACTGAATTAAATGCCAGATCAGGGGTATAATAGTGTATAGACTTTTTAATATATATATATATATATATATATATATATACACACACACTAGTTCCTATGTACGTGTTTCACACGTAAAAAATATCCGGCTAAGAAAAAAAAGATCAAAAAAGTAAAGTAAGAAAAATAAATTTGTATTCCTAGTTTAAACTAGTTCTTTTCATACATCTATCTTTTTTTTTGAAAACTAAATTCTAATTATTCTCATATGTACACTTAAGTAATGGCATATATTTTCGATTCAATTGAAGCAACATTGTAGCTACATGAAAGTCCCGGCCCCAATTACAAAATAGCATGCTTGATTAATTCCTAGAGTTAATAATTTTGTCAGACAATTTGTATTTTTTTTATTAGAAGCCAATTTTAATTCTTAGAAGTTTGTGTCACATGCTCAGCTGCTCAACTGGTATGCTGAAATTTTCATTACATTAATTTATTCATCATACCAAAGTTGGATATCCTTAAAAACTCTTTTAAGTGTGTGTAGGAATAATTATTTTATTATTGAGTACTCAAAAGTTTTAATTCAACGGACTCTTAGACTCACCTTAAAAAATTTATTATGCTTCCAATGTTAATTGTCAGGGATGTCCCTTGACTCTTCCGTAATTTTCTTCTCCCTTAATTAAGTTAATACTCTCTATATATTGTAGATAGTTGATGGTATTAAATCATCTTAATTAGAATTTCTAATAGTTTAAATATTTTCATATCGAACATGACATGCAACAACACGCGTTAAGTTCATGGTCTTTAATTAGTTCACAATTGTAACTTACAACTTAAGCGTAAGTCCAGAGACACAATTTTTCTATTTCAACTCTTGATTTTCACAACTATTTCAATTCGATTTGAATTTTGAAATAAATTGTGATAGATTTATTAAAATAAATTATTATACTTAAGAGGCAGAATAGCCTAAATGACACTTATACTTGTGCCACTTTGTCATGCCGGTTCCCAAACTTAGCATTTTGCCAATTGAACACTTACACTCGTTCAAATCGTGTATAATAAATGCTTATGACAGGAGGCTGCTATGAGTGTAATACAATCTCCTACACGTAGGATGCCACGTCATTACTAGTGCCACATAGGAAAATAAACTATTGACTTTATCTTCATTTTTTCCTTACTACCACATGCACTCTCCTTACACCACACTCCACTGTTATCGCCGAAAAATTCCTCCGGTAACCGGAGAACATCATTAAAAATCTTGTAGTGTTCATTCAACTCTAAGAGTTTGTAGTGTTCTAATGATCTAACTGTGGCTGCTGATGACATATACACACAAAAAGAAACAGAGAAAAAAGAAAAATCAAATATGTTTACAGTTGTTAGTCTCTTCAAGGGGGTGCGGGTTGGGGGTTGGGGGGAGGGGGGAGAGGGACGGGAGGGGAAGAAAGAGAAAAAGAAATAGAAATGGGAGATGGGTTTTGGGGAAGAACGGAAGGGGGTGCAGGTGGGGGAGGGAGTGGAGGGAGGGGAGAACGGGAAGGGGAAGAAAGAGAAAGATAAAGATAAAATGGGAGATGGGTGGGAAAGAACGGGAAAGGGGAAGGATAGAAAGAGAAAAGAAATGGGGTGGGGTGGGGGTGGGGTGGGAGTGGGGCTGGGGGAAAGAAGGAAGAAGAAAGAACAGAGATATTTTAAATTTTCTTATATTTTTCTCTTGCTTTTACCTTTCTTTTTATTTTTTTCTTCTTATTTTAATCATTTTTAGTATAACTTTTTTATGTTTACTCTCGTTATGCGCGTGAAATTCACGTATTGTGTCCAACTCAGTCATGAAGTTGCCACATAGGCTTGGTCAACGGTCAGAGGGGTTTAAAGTAATGTGTTTTGAAAATTACGAGTGTCTAGATGAAACTTTGTAGAGTATCGGGACCGGGATGACAAAGGGGGACAAGTAGAAGTGCCATTTAGGCTATTCTGCCTACTTAAGAAGTAGAAAAAATTTACATTGAGTGATGAACAAATCTATCACTGGGTTCCTTTTCTCCTATTATTTTTTAATTTCACATGAAGGATTCGCAAAAAAAGAAGGAAAAAATTTGGCATTTTAAATGGAACTAAAGAAACGTGAAACTATAAGTCTAGTATAATTAGGAATGGGTTTATGCACTTATATAATCCAAGTAGATAATTAGTAGCTGATTTTTAGGTGCCAAAATTCAAATGTAGTATTTAATAAGAACTCTATTTCTATTATATTTTACCAAAAATAACCTCTAATTTTATATATTTTAGGGCTATTTTGGTCAACCAACACTGTATTCATGCTTTTATAATATATATATATATATATATATATATATAAAATTATTGTTAATCTTTGTATTACAATCTCGATATAATTAATTCATGCATAATTTCTTTCTTAACCAAACGACCCCTAATGGCACGAATAAAGTGGGTGGAAGTAGTAAAAATAGTATGGTCTAGCCAGTTTTCGGACTGGTCATTCAAAAATAGCCAGCGTTTATCAAGTCAATAAAAAATAGCCACTATTTTGCTGCAACAGAGACCGGTCCAGCATAATATACTGGAATTCGGTGCACCTGTGCATGAAATTCCAGCATATTATGCTGGAACTCCAACACACGGAAAGTTCCAGCATAATATACTGGAGATTCGAGCACTTGTGTATGAACTTCCAGCATATTATACTGGACCGGTATACTTTGCTGGAACTCCAATATATTATGCTGGAGTTCTAGTGTACTTATGCTGGAACTCCATCATATTATGCTGGTGTTCCAGCATACTTATCCTGGAACTTCAGTATAATATGATGGAGTTCAAGTATACTTATGCTGGAACTCCAACATAATATACTGGCGTATTTTTCGGGTTTTGAACAGTATTTTCGCTCAGATTTATCTTTACATGAAAAGTGGCTAAATTTCGATTACTTTTGAAACTAGGCTATTTTTGAACGACCACTTGTAAATCTGACTATTTTAAATTTCTTCCGTGGAAGTAACCTTCATATCTGGTCCCTGTCAAAACCTAATAAAGGAGTAGTAACAATTGACAAAACAATATATTCAACTTTTCCTCATGTTATAATTTGAGTCAAACATTAGGTATGGAACAATAAAAATTGTCTCTCTAAATTTGGAGTCGAATTAGTTATGGGATAGTAAAAATTGCCTTGTTCAAGAAACTTAAAAATAAAGGTAGAATAATTTTGAAAAGTCTGGTCCTCTTCCAATTTATGTTTATCCATATTGTCGTACTACTACTAAATTATTGGCTAAATTATAGGCATAGTTGTCTGGAGTTTATAATGTTTTGAGAAGATAATGTATTATTATTAAAAGATTTTAATTGCAAAATAAATTGACAATCAAGGCTGATAAATTAATTGATCATGATAAATTTATATGTAATAAATATTAGGGTTAATATCACTCAATTTTATTTTGCACCAACATTACAAACTTTTTTTTGTAATGAAAAATTCACTCAAATTTACTTCAGTATCACGAAAGCCAGCTAAATAATTTAAAATACAACTTCACTTAAGTATTATATAAAGTCAAGGAAGAAACAAATGAGACATCGTGAAATTAGACCTAATATTATTTGTATGCTAATTCAGCAAAGTTGGTTCTAAGAAATTATCTAGCGGTTCTCTATGATTTTTAGGCAATTAAGTTAAATGACTTTTTCGTAGCAAAATTACCTCACTTTCATTGGATGCCACGTGCTATGGAATTTAGAAAAAATTCTTCCCAATTTTAAGTTGCCTCTTTGTCACGAGACAGAATTCCCACCGTCAGGACCGTGATAGCCCCTAATATTTCACTTGCTAGGCAAGCCAACGTTAGAGATCATTAAGCCAAATTCTTAAGTTTTTTAGTGATAAACATCAATAAGCCATAACAAGGTAAAAAAAAAGCGCGAAAATCCATAACAGCTTCAATACTTGTACACAGCTACCCAGAATCTGGTGTCACAATCCACGAACTACTAAGATTTTGCTACAAGTAAGGTGTCTGAAGGAAATACAACTATTTTTGATACAAATGAAACAGTAAAGGAAATGCATAGAAGGGGACGCTAGGGCCTGCGGACGCCAACATGACTACCTTGGATCTCCGAACGGATAAAGCCAGTAGCCAGACTCAGGGTCAACTCGGTCCGGTACCAAAATCTGCACAAAAAGTGCAGAGTGCAGTACCACTACAACCGACCCCATGTACTGGTAAGTGTCGAGTCTAACCTCGGTGAATTAGTGACGAGGCTAGGACAAGACACCTACAAATAAACCTATGCAGTGAATCAATATATATACACCAATAACTACAACTAAAGGAACAGGGCAAGAAATATCGGGGAGGGGACATGCTGAAGGGATTACAAGACAAAGAAATCACAAAGAAAACGAGAACATGCTCAATCGATATACCTTTAATAGATGGGAACAAGTAAACACAGTAAAGGAAAGTGCACGGCATCACCTTCGTGCTTTTACTCTCAATCTCACCATAAGAAACAATAGAAACGGCACGGCATCACCCTTTGAGCATTAGCTCTCTCATAACATGGCACGGCATCACCCTTCGTGCATTATCACTCACAGAACATTGCATGGCATCACCCTTCGTGTTTTAACACTCTCCCTCACCAAATCAATGAACTATAATAACAAGGAGATAGAAATATCAAGAACAAGTCTTACTTCAACATTTAGTTCCACAATACCAACCTCATCTTTGAGTCAATACTCAATCAATCTTAAATTCCGCAAAAAATGATAAGATTTGTTCAACATAACGAATAACTAGTCTAAGCATAAATAATATGATTAAAGAATAAAACATTTATAAGAATAAGATTCTCTCGCATACTATGACTCGACAACAATGCATAGGTGCTGTCACCTCACCTATACATTGTACTCAACATCCAAACACGTAGCAAATAGGCAAATAATACATAATCCCTCAAGCCAAGGTTAACCATGACACTTACCTCACTCCAACGACCAAACTCAAAGCTCAATCACAACTTTTCCCTTCAAACAAGCCTCCGAACCAATAGAATCTAGCAAATTACCAACCAAATGATTCAATTTAAGCCTTAGGAACTATCCACATCAGCAAAGGATTCAATTTAGGCCATTTTTTAAAAAGTCAACAAAAGTTAACACCCGGGCCCGCTTGGTCCACCCGAAATTCGGACCAAAACTCGATTACCCATTCACCCCTGAGCCCGAATATACAATTGGTTTTGGAATCCGACCTCGATTTGAGATCTAAATCCCCAAATTATCAAATCCCTAGTTTCCACCCAAAAATCCCAATTCCACCATGAAAATCTTAGATTTTAGGTTAAAATCTTGTAAAAAGAAGTGAAAGATTGAAAGAAACTAGTTTAGAATCACTTGCCTATGATTTGGGGAAGAAAAGTTCTTTGGAAAATCGCCTCTTGTGTTTTAGGTTTTGAAAATTTGAAGAATGAATCAAAAATCCCGTCCAAAAGTCATTTTGATCAGTTGCAATTATCGCATTTGCGATCTGGGGAATGCGAACTTCTCTTCGCAAATGCAAATATTTACTTGAGCCTGCTAACGTCGCAGATGCGACCCATGGTCCGCAAATGCGAACTGCCAGGATCGCAAATGCGATCAATGCTTCAAAATTGCGAAACTGTCCCTCCCCGCCCACTGCTCACAAATGCGATGATTTCTTCGCAAATGCTAGGCTCGCATTTGCGAGCCAGACCTCGCGAATGCCAAGTCTGAAGACCTGAAGCACACCAGCTATGATTCCTAAGTTCAAAACACTTTGTAACCTATCCGAAACTCACCCGAGACCTCGGGGCTCCAACCCAAACATGAACACAAGTCTTAAAACATCATACAAACTTGCTCGTGCGATTAAATCACCAAAATAACACTTAAAACTACGAATTTAGCACCAAATCAAATGAAATTGTCAAGAACACTTTGAAATTCCTATTTTCACAACCGGACGTCCGAATCATGTCAAACCAACTCCCTTTTTCACCAAATTTCACGTACAAGTCTTAAATATTATAATGAACCTGTACCGGGCTCCACAACTAAAATACGGATCCGATACCAACAAGATCAAACATTAATCATTTCTTAAAAACCATTAAATTTTCAAACTTTCAAATTTCATCAAAATTCATAACTCGAGCTAAGGACCTCCGAATCCGATTTCGGGCATACGCCCAGGTCTCATATTTTGATACGGACCCACCAGGACTGCCAAAATACGAATCCGGGTCCGTTTACCAAAGACGTCGACCGAAGTCAACTCAAATGAAGTTTTTAAGTAAAAATCCTTATTTTTATCAACTTTCAACACAAAAGCTTTCCGGAAACATGTCCGGACTGTGCATGCAAATCGAGGAGAGTTAAAATGAGGTTTTAAAGGACTCGGAACACAGAATTTGATTTTAAATTATAAGATGACCTACCAGGTCATCACATTTTTGTATCGATAATACATTTTCACTCAATAAATCGACACTTCTTCTAAGTTTTTCGTTTAGGCTATTTAACAACGGGGTGTAGTGGAATTTTGAATTCGAGCCATAGAAATAACAAGAAATCTTGGAAGAAGCGCATTCTTCTCATTGACTGTTGAGGGATGCGAGTTTAATATTAGTTGAAGTTCAAATGCAAATACCAAATAGCAAATGGAAAGAGAGAAAAAACTTTAAGTTATTCGTAAATTATTATTTATTGTTACTACTTATTGTTATAACTTTTCTTTTTATTTTCTGGTTATTACGTTACTGGTGTTATCTTTCTGGCTTCCCTTGCTGGACTGCTCCACTATCTCTTTTCATCTTCTTGAGCCGAGGGTCTATAGGAAGTAGCCTCTCTACTCCTCCACGTACACACTACCTTCTACAGACACCACTTGCAGGATTTCATTGGATTATTGTTGTACACTAGTGTTGGCAGAAGATTAAAGATTTCTGAAATGTTGTCTCTTTTATGATATCAATGAAATGAAAACTTGCTGCGGACAAACGCACACGCAAGTATACGCGGTCGTCAAGTAATAAAGTGACTAAAAGTCGGATGTCGATCCCGCGAGGACTTGTGATTAACTATTAACTAAATTAGACTATCCTAATTATCTAAACAAGAATTAAACCTAGAAATATTTGATTCTAAACTAATTAAAATAAACAAAAACAAATAATGAACTTTGGACAGAGAAAGAGCAGATTTTTATGATATCAATGTAATGAAAACGATCTAGGGTTATGGGCTATCTAACATTCCTATTCTATTCTTCAATTGAATTGACTAACCAATTTATCTAGTTTATTGGTTGACAGGGTTAATATTGCTCATAAGAATCTGTCGAGTTCTTACTCGCCTATTCAGGCTAACCTAACGCCTATATGTCTATGGAGTTAGAATCAACAAGAACGCATTTATAATTCCTGTAAATCAACCAAGCAAGGCAATTAGGTATATGTCTATCCTAACCGCGAATCCGTTCCCCGAGGCCCAGGTTCAAGAACTTGCTCTACTTAATCCTATATGCAATCTAGAATTCCCACTTTCGAGTTCAACTCTAGATTCGTAGATAGTATTCAATTGGTGATCAAGCAATCAAATAATTAAGTGCAGGATTGAATAAATAAACCAATATGATAAACTAAGAAATCAAAATCAATATCTGAATAACAATAGTCATGAAAGAACCACAACCCTAGAACGTGAATTTTAGCTCCACATAGACATGGTAGCAAAACAACAAATCATACAAAGAAACATAAAAAGACTAAGTTGGTGGAAGAAAAGATGAAACCCGGTCTCCACGGCGGCTCTGTGCTCTTCCTTGGTCAAAAATTGCTCTCAAAAACGTTCTCATATGTATATATACCAAGTAGGGTTGGGCCCAAACAATTATACCTTCTCCAATGTGAAAAAGGACACTTTTCCCGGGCTTAACTAGCGCGGTCGCGCATCTGGGCGCGGTAGTTGACAAGTGTTCTGTTTCTGGGCGCGCTAAAACTAGCGCGACCGCGCTATTGCACATTTTTCACCCTGTTCCGTTTCGAATTTCGAAAAACGTAAAACATAAAAGTTGTATCCCTTTGAGTTAGCTTTCCAACCATATATTGTGGAGCTAAAATGGAGTTCTGAGCGAAAAGTTATGTCTATTTTACTAGATAGTGCGCAATCTGCCTACTGGAGTCTTCGTTCGCTCTAACTATCATCCGTTGACCCCCAAACACGATCCCGACTTAATTCATGAACTTTTACTCAGACTTCAAAGCTTAAAATCACTTAAATTCATTTCATAACATCTATATAGCTCGGATCACACCTACAAGGCATAAAACACACAATTAGTGCAAAACACTAGCGATTAAAGCGCAAACTCAACTAAACTGCAGTAAATTAGAGTGTAATAATCGACTAAAATACGTAATTATAGCCTATCATCAACACCCCACACTTAAACATTGCTCGTCCTCGAGTCAACCAAAAATTTACTCTATCTTTGAGCACTTAACATATTTGAAGCACACTACACCAATGATTATGGTTGATAGCAACAATTAAACTCTAGCATATGCAATCATCATACACTTCCCTTTACTTATGTCATTCTTCAAAAATATTCAAACAAAGACAATATGCTCACAACAATCCTAGCCTCAAAAACCGACTCAATGTCACAATGCACTCATGGCTTGAACACCCAATATCCTAGAGAAGTCTAATAATGTTACCTATCCTTCGTGAAACCATGTGCCCTCACAACCAAGGCAAGAGAGTAAGTTGAATCCACACAATCAAATCTCATGATCAAATATAGTTTAAAGTCTCATATATAAATATCAAAGAACTCTCTCTCTCTCTCACAAAAGAAGTCACATGCATGCACTTGGTACCATAGGCTTGCCCTTAATGTAAATCTCTACTAATGTAGGCTCACTCGATCTAAAATTAATTAGGATTTTTTCATGGTTGTAATATGGGCTAAGGGACGGGTAGGATATATTTAGGAATAGTGACTAACCCTCCTAAGCACTTTAACACACCACATAATCAACTTGAAGCGCAAATTCTCCAATCCCAACTTTAATTTCACAACTAAAATCACTCCCAACAATGTTCCCTCTTTCTTTAAGCACTACATTAATTCATACCCACTAGCAGGAACAAGACAACAATGTATTCATCTCTATTTTTTTTTCCTTCAGATTATTCTTTTTTTTTCTTCAATTTCTGCTAATGGTGTATTATTTTACAAAACAAGTGCACCTTTCTTTCTTTTATTGGTTCCACTCAAAAGCCACCCCTCACTTAGTTCCTTCTTACTTCTTTTAGCGCTCATCTCACAATTAAAGTGCTTTAAAAGGAAAAGGATCAAAGATATCAAATAAGAACAAAAAGGATATAGGCTTGCAATGTGGGTGCCAAATAAAAGTCTATAGGCTCAAAAGGGTTGACTAGGGATAAATTTTATTTGTGGTAAGCAATTAAGCTTAAAAAGATCAAAGGAAGCGTAAAATCATTTTTCAAACCGAGCATCACCTAAAATTTCGCTTCAACTCACATACCGAGCAAGTTCTAGACACAAGTACAATACATAGACTATACAAAAACCTCACCACACATGGCACATGACTCACTAAGAACGGTCTCATTCCGACTCTCAAACAAATGCAAGTATTCACGGAGCCACGAGATATTAAGCATGAAGCACAAAGTGAACATAAGTCAAGAAAACGAGACATAGGCATCACAAGACATGCTATCCAACTAAGCAAGGCATCATCAATAATTTCAAATCATAGGGAAGATACTACACATGCCAAAGCCTAAATATGCTACTATCAAACAAGTCAAGGGCGCTAGGTTCATCATTCTTCCTTCATTTATTCCCTAAATTCTAATCTACTCTAAAAATAAAAATAAAAAATAAAAATACTACTACCCGGTTCAAACAACATCCCATGGAAAAGAACCGAGGCACAAAGAAAAATCACGGGGGATTATTACTACCTAAAGAAAGCTAAAAGACATATTTTTGTATTTTTTTGTTTTTGTTTAGACTTTAATCCCTCAAGAAAACTGTCTAGGAAATCCATCGTCGGGAAAAGTCCAAATTTTTCGAATTTTTTTTTTCGTTTTTTTTTTCATTTTTTTTAAAAAAATTACTACACTAAGAACGAGTACTATAACTAAGCTAACATAGCACATGAAATCACCCAGACAATCTCCTCACCCCACACTTAAAATTGTGCAATGTCCTCAATGCACACTAAAAATAACAAGAGGGTAAAAGAGACTCCCTGGTAGGCCAAAGGCCGAAGCATTAGCAGCTCACAGGATACTCAGACTTCTCCCAGGTACGATCCTTTGTGGGTACCCCACACTTATTTCAACCACATGCTCACTTTTGCACATTCCAGTGGCTTTTCTTCTATGCTCATAATCCTACAAAACACAAAAAAACGCTACAAAAAAGATAGAAAAAATAAAATAATAAAAATGAAAGAAAGCAGTAAAGCTGGGTTGCCTCCCAACAAGCGCCTAATTTAAAGTCGCAGCACGACTTGAACCAATTTTTGTCTCCACCTTGAACTTATGAATTGTACCCCTAACATGGCATCCAGTCTGTGTCTATGCACCTTTGGTGGGGCTACAAAGATAAATAGGCCAAGTAATAATTTTTTCACTCTGCACTTCTTAGCCTTTAGATGGGGAATATAATTTTTGCTTTCTGGCACAACAAATTCAAGAATATAGGCGCTCTCATCCTCACTCTTGGACCCCTTCATTGGCTCAGATGGCTCGATTACTATCTTACTATCTAAACACAATGTGGAAAAATGATTGGAATGAGGTCTAATGCGCTCTAACTCATGAATTTTACTACCATTTGCATCCCCAAATTTACATACACTCAAGTCTCCCAAAGTAATGTTATCTACTCCCTCATATGACTCTAGAGCACTCTTCTCAATATTGGCATCCTCAAGAAAAACATGGTCTAGTGATTGGTATTCTCGTTTTAGCTCCTCAATTTGGTCTAGAAGATTTTTTTCAGTTTCACACAACTCATTATTAATTTGTTGGGCGTTACACGCATCAACCTTTGTGCTCAAATATGCATCTAAGTTATGTACAGCCAAGCCAAAATTATCAACTTTATGTGCAAGATCATCTCTCTCCTTAGACCAACCATTCACTAACGTTGTTAGAAGACAACGTCATTCCGCATATTCGCCTAATCAAGAATATTCATTCCAATACCAACCCTTACTCCCATATTCAAATTCAGATCTCCAAGAAGTCAGGCCATGACAAGACCAAAAATACAAGCCATAAAAGTCTTTTGTCAACCAAGAGTCTTCATCAATAGCCTTACCTCCGTATATTTCATCCCCAGATGTCATGCTGAGAGAAGTAGGAACACACTAAGAGAAAAATATCAAATATTTGTAAAAATAAAAGTATATACAAAAAAGGATAAAATTAAAAGTCTAATCTAGAAAAACAGCTAATTTCTAAGTCCCCGGCAACGGCGCCAAAAACTTGTTGCGGACAAACGCACACGCAAGTATACGCGGTCGTCAAGTAATAAAGTGACTAAAAGTCGGATGTCGATCCCACGAGGACTGTGATTAACTATTAACTAAATTAGACTATCCTAATTATCTAAACAAGAATTAAACCTAGAAATATTTGATTCTAAACTAATTAAAATAAACAAAAACAAATAATGAACTTTGGACAGAGAAAGAGCAGATTTTTATGATATCAATGTAATGAAAACGATCTAGGGTTATGGGCTATCTAACATTCCTATTCTATTCTTCAATTGAATTGACTAACCAATTTATCTAGTTTATTGGTTGACAGGGTTAATATTGCTCATAAGAATCTGTCAAGTTCTTACTCGCCTATTCAGGCTAACCTAACGCCTATATGTCTATGGAGTTAGAATCAACAAGAACACATTTATAATTCCTGTAAATCAACCAAGCAAGGCAATTAGGTATATGTCTATCCTAACCGCGAATTCGTACCCCGAGGCCCAGGTTCAAGAACTTGCTCTACTTAATCCTATATGCAATCTAGAATTCCCACTTTCGAGTTCAACTCTAGATTCGTAGATAGTATTCAATTGGTGATCAAGCAATCAAATACTTAAGTGCAGGATTGAATAAATAAACCAACCAAATAATAGATAAAAACTAAAGAAAAATCAAAAAATCA
>NW_017671545.1:153043-156964 GCF_001879085.1 Nicotiana attenuata
AATATGATAAACTAAGAAATCAAAATCAATATCAGAATAACAATAGTCATGAAAGAACCACAACCCTAGAACGTGAAGTTTAGCTCCACATAGACATGGTATCAAAACAACAAATCATACAAAGAAACATAAAAAGACTAAGTTGGTGGAAGAAAAGATGAAACCCGGTCTCCACGGCGGCTCTGTGCTCTTCCTTGGTCAAAAATTGCTCTCAAAAACGTTCTCCTATGTATATATACCAAGTAGGGTTGGGCTCAAACAATTATACCTTCTCCAATGTGAAAAAGGACACTTTTCCCGGGCTTAACTAGCGCAGTCGCGCACCTGGACGCGCATCTGGGCGCGCTAGTTGACAAATATACCTCAATGTCTCCACAGCCGCATCGCCTCACTAGTAATGTGGCTGAAAAGAGGTACCTGGATCTGCACACGAAAAACATGTGCAGGAAAGGGCATGAGTACACCACAGTGGTACCCAGTAAGTGCCAAGCCTAACCTCGATCGAGTAGTGATGAGATCAGGTCAGGGCCCTACTGGTTTTTATATATAACAAAATAATTAAGAATGAAATATCGCAGTAAAGATAAATACTAAAATTTAACGAGAATAAAATCACATAAAAACAACAGCTCAGTACACAGAGATATCATCAGGGGATCTCCCGGATACCGTCCCAAACGTAAATGTGTAGGGGATCTCCCGGGATACCGTCCCGTACTCCCAAACGTAAATGTGCAAGGGGATCTCCCGGAATACCATTCCGTAGTCCCAAAGTAAATATACAGTACAGGGGAATCTCCTGGGATACCGTCCCGTAGTCCCAAACATAAGCATGCAGGGGGATCTCTCGGAATACCGTTCCGTAGTCCCAAAGTAAATATGCAACTCAAACAACATAAACAACAGTTTCAACAAGGAATTCTACAGTTTAGGCTAAGTTCATATCAAAGAAGACAGGTAATTTTCAGTAAACATGCTGCACGGAGTTCAGATAGGCAGTTAAGATAGTTAAGGCACATAGGCATGCTTTCCTAAGCTAAACAGAATAGTTACATATACTAATGTTGCTCAATTAAAGGAAGACGGATATTTGCTTAATGAAAATGGGGTTTTTCAACAAATAGCCGTGTACGCACTCGTCACCTCACGTACACGACGCTCACATATCAAACAACACCAAATCCTAAGGGGAGTTTCCCCACACAGGGTTAGGTAAATCACTTACTTTGAATCAAGCTCAAATCAATCCGAAATCACGCTCTTTCCAGGAGTATCCAACTCCGAGTGGCCCAAATCTAATCAAATCAATTACATAACGTAAATATAGCTACAAACAACTAATTTAGCTAATGAAATCAAAGATAAAGTAAGGAAATAGAAAAACGCTCAAAAATCCTCCCCGGGCCCATGTCTCGGAATCGAGAAAAAGTCACAAATTATGAACACCCATTCACTCACGATTTCACTCGTGCAAAAATCATCCAAATCTGATGCCTAAATCCCACTCAAATCTCAGATTTTTGGTTGGGGAACTTTTCCCCCAATTTCCCAACTTCCTCACTCCAATTTCTTAATTTAATGAAGAAAACAACTATGGATTAATGAAATATGATCAAAATAGGATAAGGAATTGTTACCCAATGATTTCCTCTGAAAAACTCTCGAAAAATCGCCTTCCACCGAGCTCCAAATCGAATTTTGTGATATGAAATTCAAACCCTCGAAAGTCCCCTTTTCTGCCCAGCGATTTCCGCATCTGCGAGGGGTCCACCGATATGCGGTCCGGCACCTGCGAAAAAACCATCGCAGGTGCGGACGTAACTTATGTCCTCAAGAATCAATTCTGCGGTCAAGGGCCGCTTCTGCGCGCCCGCTTCTGCGCCTTTTCTCCACTCCTGCGAGACTGACCGCTTATGCGGTCCCATCTGGGTAGGCCAAATTCTGCTTTTGCGGTTACTGAGCCGCTTTTGCGGCTCCGCACCTGCGGTCCAAAATGCGCAGGTGCGAAAACTACTGGTGCATCAACTTCAGCAAATTTGAATAAGTCACAAAATCCGTTAAGCACCCGAAACTCACCCGAGGCCCCCGGGACCTCAACCAAACATACCAACCAATCCTAAAACACCATACAAACTTAGTCGAGCCCTCAAATCACATCAAACATCACAAAAATCACGAATCACCCTCAAATTTAAACTTAAAGAACTTAGAATTTCCAAATTCGACAACCGATTCCGAAACCAACCAAACCACGTCCGATTGACCCCAAATTTTGCACACAAGTCATATCCAACACTACGGACCTACTCCAACTTTCGAAATCGGATTTCGACCCCGATATCGAAAATTCCACTACTGGCCCGAAACTCCAAAAATTCAACTTTTGCCCTTTCAAGCCTAAATGAGCTACAGGTCTCCAAAACACAATCCGAACACGCCCCTAAGTCCAAAATCACCCAAAGGAGCTAACGGAATCGACGAAACTCCATTCCGGAGCCGTCTTCACACTATTCCTACTACGGTCCAAATTCTAAGACTTAAGCTCTCATTTAGGGACTAAGTGTCCCAAAACACTCCGAAACTCCAAACGAATCATCCCGGCAAGTCACATTAGCAGAAAAAGATATGGGGAAAACAGTTAATAGGGGATCGAGGCGTTAATTCTCAAAATGACCGACCGTGTCGTTACAATAGATAAATGTCTGAATAAGGGCGGCATGTGGGCTGGTTAGGACAGGGATCGGCCCAGGACCGCAAGCCCATATGGGCGGTGAGCCTAAACGGTCCTAACCGGATAGGACCGGGACGGGGGAGGTGGGATTGGGTAGTGGGCCGGTCCCTTAAGCGAGGCCCGCGAGACCTGGACCGTTGGCACCGGGACCGGCTGGGAAGTAGGCCGGTTCAACCGGTCCTAACCGATCCTAAACGGGCCTAACGGCTCCAAATTTAAAAAAAATCTGCCCGTTAGGGCATTTAAAAAATAGTCGTCTGGGCTGCCAAAATAGCCGTTAGCTATTTACAAAATAGCCATTTAACCCCCCAACTTTGTTTTAACCCCAAACTTTTTATAATTATACTTTTTCCCTATTTTCAACTATGAATACCCCCTCACTCTTTCATTTTTCTCACCAAATCATCAATCTCTCTCTAGTTTTCTTCTATAATTGGTTACTTTATTGTTGCAATTTGTGAAAAATTGTGAAGTTGGTGAATTGAAGTCTTCAAGTCTTCACCGATAATTAATTTTCAACAAGTTATTCGTCAATTCGGTAAACACGTTCCAACTCTTAAGTTTTAATATTATAGTTTTATTTGTTTTATTTACTTTGTATTGTTTGATTAATTAAGATGGATTTTTCATTAAAAAAATGTTTAGTAAAAATAAGGAAAAATTCAAGAGTGGTGAATCTAGTGGCCAATCTATTCCTCCTCCAATTCCCCGGGCTCCCCAACCCAAACCCCATACCCGTCCTCCACCTGCTCCTATTCTTGATAGTGATAATACTTTATTACAATTTACTGAGAGTCAATATTTGCATAATGTTGGAGGTGGTGAACAATTAAACCATGAATATATGAATGCTCTTTATGGTAATCCAACTATTGATGAAAATGATGATGAAGAAATAGATTTTGATGAAACGCAACCGGATGACGATACACCCACTAGTGATGTTATTGAAGTTAACCCAACTAATAATAATCCAAATGATGCCCCGTCTGACCCTCCTGTTACTACCCCTACTTTTTGTAGACAACCTTCTAAATAGAGCGAAACATCTCCTGTTTGGCCATTTTTTTACTCAACTAAGAGAAAAAAGATAGGGTTAAGTATAAAACTTGTGGCAAAGAGTTAGCTTTTAAATATATTGGGGGGGGGGGGGACGGGGGAGTTGTTAGGAGGACACACTATTGTCGTAC
>NW_017671545.1:156973-159520 GCF_001879085.1 Nicotiana attenuata
ACTGAGAGTCAATATTTGCATGATGTTGGAGGTGGTGAACAATTAAACCATGAATATATGAATGCTCTTTATGGTAATCCAACTATTGATGAAAATGATGATGAAGAAATAGATTTTGATGAAACGCAACCGGATGACGATACACCCACTAGTCATGTTGCTGAAGTTAACCCAACTAATAATAATCCAAATGATGCCCCGTCTGACCCTCCTGTTACTACCCTACTTAGACAACCCTCTAAACGGAGCGAAACATCTCTTGTTTGGCCATTTTTTACTCAACTAAGAGAAAAAAATAGGGCTAAGTGTAAAACTTGTGGCAAAGAGTTAGCTTTTAAATATGTTGGAGGGAGGGGGAGGGGGAGGGGGGTGGGGACGGGAAGTTTGAGGAGACACATATTGCTACACCCTCAAGATAAAGTTAAATATCTTCTTATGAAAGCTTTGGCCGAGGGGACAAGTGTACCTAGTCAGGCTGACCTTAGTACCGGGTCAAATCAATTTCAACCGGGAATTAACACTGTTACCGGTGGTATTTTATATTATGATCCAAGAAAAGATCGGGGGGGGGGGGGACGGGAAGTTTGAGGAGACACATATTGCTACACCATCAAGATAAAGTTAAATATCTTCGTATGAAAGCTTTGGCCGAGGGGACAAGTGTACCTAGTCAGGCTGACCTTAGTATCGGGTCAAATCAATTTCAACCGGTAATTAACACTGTTACCGGTGGTATTTTATATTATGATCCAAGAAATGATCGGGAAGAATTGGCAAAAATGGTTACTGTTATGTGCTTACCCTATAGTTTTCCTTCTAACCCTCACTTTGTGCATTATATTAGAAAAGTTTTTAATCCTACTTATAAAGGATGGCCTCGCACAACCGTAAAGAGCGATATTTATAAATATAAACATGAATATGAACAATATTGCACTATTTATTTACTCATATAAATTGTTGTGTTGCTATTACTACTGATATTAGTAGAAGTGGTAGTGACTGTGATTATCTTACTGTCACCAGTTATTGGATTGATGAGGATTCGATAATGCAAAAGCGCATTATTGCTCATAGAATAATTAATTCACATCACACAAAACAGTTTATTTCTAGCACTGTTACATATATTTGTAGATATTTTTGTATTAGTTATAAAATAATGCCAATTTTAATGGATAATACTACTAGTAACACTAATGCTGTAGCCTTGCTTACCACTACACTAAATCCTGCATTTAGTAACATTTTTCATGTTAGATGTATTTGTCATATTTACCATTTAATTGTGGGTGATAGTATGAGAATTTTAAATGTTGAAACTGAAAAGGTTAAAATGGCTCTTAACTAGCTTTTTTATTCAAACCGTAGAAGTAGATTTAGAGAATATTTTAAAAGATGCGATGAATTTGGCCTAAGAGAAAGAAAGGTTCCTAAAGCTTGTCCAACTAGATGGAATTACATGTACGAAAGTTTAGTTGTTGCATATGAATATAGAAACCCCATAAGCTCAACGTTTAATGCTCATCTAAGTGATGATGATGAGCACCTTACAAATGCGGATTGGACTAATGTTAAAATGCTTGTAGATTTTTTAGAAAAATTTTATATTGCTACAAATGAATTTTCTGGGCAATGTTATCCTACTATTTCTAATTGTTTAGTTTATATTGCAAAACTTGCAAATTTGTTTGCTCATTTTTCAGAGGGTGGGAAAATTTATGAACAAGTTACTGATTCTATGAGAAAAAAGCTTAAAAAATATTTTTTCCCTATTCCCCATGTTTATGGTGTTGCTGCCTTGTTAAATCCTACTATGAAATTAGGAGGTCCTCAATTTTGGTATGAAACTGTTTATAATGGTTTAGCACTTGAAGATGAAGAGTTGTCTACACTTCCGGAAGCACAAGCCTCAATTAAAATAAATGTTCAAACTATTTATAGTGCTTATCAAATTGCATTAGATCATGCTAGACCAAATGTTCCAACTCCTTCTTCTAGTTCTCAATCATCTAAAAGAACTGCGGGAGTAAGAGCACCTACTGCTTGGGCTGGGTTCAGGGGTTCTCAAGGTTCTAGTACTAGTGATTCTTCACAACTTAATGAGCTTGAAGTGTATTTGTCATAGGGAATTGAGGAAGTAAATCCCAACGGCTCCTTTAATATTATAGAGCGTCTATGAGGGAGAGATTGAAAAAATCAGTACTTTTCAGAGATTGGATCCGTTCGGAACGACGAAATTTTGGACTTGCTAAATCACAACCAGAGGTAGACGAAGCTTACGAAGAAATGCTAGCTGAACTTGTGGAGGATGTTGCTTCGCCCGGAAGCAGTGATGAACAAGCTTCTTTTCTGCCACCACCAATGGAAATTCCTCCGAACCTTGAAGGATTTATGAAATTTGTAAGAGATACCATGTAAATTAATATGTAACTTGTATTTTGGCACATCTTGATTAGTTTCTTTTTCTTCTCAATGGTGGTATTAGCACCTTGTTGTGCTCATTCTATGGGGGGGGGGGGTAGGGGGGGGTTAGGGGTAGGAACG
>NW_017671545.1:159540-172956 GCF_001879085.1 Nicotiana attenuata
GGGTAGGGGGTGGAAGACTAAGAAAGATATTGCCAATTTTGTTAATCCTATGATAAAATTATAACGCATTACTTTGAATATCTCTTTACAATATTTTTTGTGTTTAAATTTGAATTAAAAAATTTAGGTCACAATTCTATAATATAATTTTACAAGGAATTGCCTTAGATAAAAAAAAAATTAAAAAAAAATAGAACGTATTTGTTGGGTCCACGTAGGCCCACATAGGTCTGGGACCGGCCCACTTAGCCCGGGACCATTAGTTCGTGGTCCCGGTCCCGATCCCGGGCTGGTTCCTACAAAAAACCCACGAAGCCCAGGCCCACTAGGATCGACCCACTTAGGACCGGCCCATAAAGCCCATTTAGGACCGGGCCCGACCCACATTACAGCCCTAGGTCTGAATGAAAGTAAAGTTGTCTGAAAGAAAATGCACAGCTAAGCTAAAGCAGAAGGAGACTTCAGGGGTGCGAATGCCGAGCAGTTGTATGATTACAGAGTGTGGTATGATTACAATCGATGCCAAGTACTTTATAAGTGCCGAGCCTAACCACGACGAAGTAGTGACGAGGCTAAGGCGGGTCACTTACAATAACCTATACGCGAATGTAAAATAATGACATGAAAGGAAAATACGAAAACAAAATAAGCCAGTTAACTCATGAAAATAACTCAATCCTCAAAGAAAACTAGTAAATACCAGAATTACCAATCCTTAGAGTCTCGTACGAAAGCACCGAAGCCAACACAATACAATAAGGAATAGAAAACACATAAAATGTTGCGGCATGCAATCCGATCCCACCGTACAACACGATCCTCCCTTATTCCACCATGTAAATATCAATAATAATAAGTAAATATATGTGTTGTGACAGCAACCCGATCCCACCATATAATCAGAGTCAATATCATAATTCTCCCTTATTTCACCATATCAATCCTCCCTTATTTCACCTGTTGCGGCGCGCAACCCGATCTCACCGTATCAATATAAACCCTCTCTTATTCTACATGTTGCGGCGCGCAATCCGATACATAAATAAATCAATAAGTGCAATCAATTAATAACTCGAATCACAAGAATCTCTACGATTAACAATAATGAAAGCTACAAATCAAGAAAGAATCACGTACCAAATTTGAAAAGGCTACAAGTAATGCTGAGCAACAAGACAAGTCAAATATATCACATTTAAAGGGTACAATTAAGACAATTAAGGCAAGTAGCAATTAATCATGGATGCATGGAAGAAACTAACAATTTTAATGCGAGAATAATAATGACAAGTAGCAAGTTGAGGCATAGGAAGCAATTAAGGCATGTAACAATCAAGACATAGAATAATATAATTAATGAAATACGGGTAGACATGGAAACAAGTAATTGACGGCGTATATACACTCGTTACCTCGCATATACGCCGCTACACTTGAAATTCACATAGCACATAGCTCAAGCGTTCCTATTCCCTCAAATAAAGGTTAGACCCAACGCTTACCTCACTCCGCAATCAACTCAAGGTTCAACCACGGCCTTGCCTTTCGAAAAAGCCTCCAAGCCAACCAAATATAGCAATTTATTGACCAAACGATTCAAAATAAGCTTTAGAAACTACTCACGAATGAAAGAGATTCAATTTAGGTCAGTATTGAAAAAGTCAACATCGGGCTTGCTTGGTCAAAACCCGAGATTCGGACCAAAACCTGATTACCCATTTACCCCCGAGCTCGGTTACGTGATTTGTTTCGAAATCCGACCTCAATTTGAGATCTAAATTCTAAATTTATAAAAATCCCTAATTTTACCCAAATCCCTAATTTCTACCATAGAAATCCTATATTTAATGTTGAAAACTTATGAAATGTAATGGGTGAAAAGTAATAGATTAAAGCTTCTTACCAAAGAATTTAGGAAGAAAGTCTCTTGGGAAAATCGCCTTTAAGGTGTTTAGGGTTGAGAATTTGAAAGAAATGAGCTAATTCCCATTTTTCTCAGCTTTTGACCAGGCGCATATGCCGCAAATGCGACCCGGGGTTCGCAATTGCATACCCCGCAAATGCAATAAAGTCCTTGCAAATGGAAGAATCCACACCTCTGCTGCCATTGCAAATGCAAATAATTTGTTTGCAAATGCAAACCTGATACTATCGCAAATACGACAGAAAACTCGCAAATACGAGAACCCCAGTCCCCAGCCCATGCTCGCAAATGCGATGAAGTGATCACAAAAGCGAGGCTCACATTTGCGAGCCAGACCTCGCAAATGCGAGATCTGCAACGCAGCACCAGAAAAAAATGCATCATCTATTACTCTAAGTCAAAAACCACTCCGTAGCCTATTAAAACTCACCCGAGCCCCTCGGGCTCCAAACCAAACATGCATACAAGTGTAATAACAGCATACGAACTCGCTCGCGCGATTAAAATACCAAAATAACACCTAGAAATATGAATTGGACACAAAAACAAATGAAATTCTCAATGAATGTTAATAACATGTAATTTCTCAACGGACGCCCGAATCACGTCAAATCAACTCCGTTTGCACCAAATTTTACAGACAATTTATAAATACTGTAATGAACTTTTACCAAGTTCCGAACCAAAATTCGGACCCGGTAGCAACAAAGTCAAACTACGGTCAAACTTGGAATTTCTTTAAACATTTAAACTTCTAGTTTTCAACAAATTATGATAAATCAAGTTAGGGACTTCCAAATTCGATTTCGGGCATACGACCAAGTCTAAATTACGATACGGACCAAAAAAATCGGGACCGTCAAAATACTGATCCGGATATGTTTTCTCAAAATGTTGACCAAAGTCAACTCAAATGAGTTCTAAGGCACGATTCCACATGTTCGTCAAATTTTCACATAAAAACCTTTCAAAAAATATACGGATTGCACACGCAAATTGAGAAAGTCTAAACGGAGCAAATAAAGATTTCGGAACATAGAAATGAAGGTTGAAACTATAAATGACCTATCGGGTCATCAAATTCTCTACCTCTAAAACAAACGTTCGTCCTCGAACGGACATAGAAAAGTACCTAGACTGGTGAAATGGTGTGGATATCTACTTCGCATGTCCGACTCGGGCTCTCAAGTGGTTGCCTCGATCGGTTGATCTCTCCATTGCACTCGAACTGAAGGATATTTCTTAGACCTCAACTGTCAGACCTGCCGGGCTAGAATAGCCACTGGCTCCTCCTCATAAGTCAAATCATTATCAAATGGGAATGAGCCGAGACCTAACACATGGGACGGATCACTGTGATACTTCTGGAGCATGGACACATGGAACACTGGATGGATTGTTGATAAACTAGGTGGCAATGCGAGCTTGTAAGCCACCTCACCTACCCTCTCAAGAATCTCAAAGGGTCTGATATATATAGGGCTCAACTTGTCCTTCTTTCCAAACCTCATCACACCCTTCATGAGTGAAACTTGGAGCAATACCCTCCCTTCCAACCATGAATGCAACATCACGAACTCGACGGTCGGCATAACTCTTCTGCCGAGACTGAGTGGTGCGAAGTCGATCCTGAATAATCTTGATCTTATCCAAGGAATCCTGAACCAAATCTTTACCCAACAATAGAGCCTCCCCATGCTCATACCATCCGACTAGAGAATGGAACCGCCTCCCCTATAAAGCTCGACTGGCAGCTATTGTTGTAGGAAAACTCTGCAAGCAGCAATAACTGATCCCAAGAGCCCCCGAAATTCATAATTCAAGCGAGAACCATATATCCTCTAATATTTGAATAGTGCACTCGGACTGTCCGTCCGTATGGACATGAAATGCGATGCTCAATTAACCTGCGTGCCCAAATCACGCTGTAAGGCCCTCCTGAAGTGTGAGGTAAACTGCCTACCTGATAGAAACTAAGCGTCCACCAAACTGTATAGAGAACTAGGTTCTCTATCAGTTCCCACCGTAAGCAACAAACTGTAAAACCAAATAGTATAGGGTTTGTTTCCACAGCAGATCGGCAGTAAATAAAGAACACAGAGGAATTTTACGTGGAAAACTCCCAGCTCAACGGGATTAAAAACTACGACTTACCCTTGTAGGATTTCAACTTCACTGCTGAGCAATCTTTAGATTACAACCTATTGTAACCTAGGAATTAACCTCCTAATCCCTCACTAACTTGTAACTACACTATTACAAGCCACTTTGTAATAAGTCTATTACAAAGACTTGATCACTCACTAACTTGTAACAACACTATTACAAGCCACTTTGTAATCTATTACAAAGACTTCACAACTCGACTAACTCTAGCCAAGGCACAAACACAAGGGTTTATGATTTACAAAGGGTTTCCTACACAATGCTTCTAACTGAGCTAAGTAGAATTACAAGTGAAGAACAAAACAACAAAGACTAAACAAACCTAAGGACTTAAGATATCTTTAATCTTTGGATCTGGTCCTTAGGGTTGCAGTAGCTTTGTTCTTGAGAGATGTGGTGGCTAGCACTTGAGAGAATATTTTCTTTTTGTTTTGCAAGTGTTCAAGTGATTGTTTTACCTTCCTTGATGTTAATAATACATGTGTGACATCACTTACAATGATGTAAGCAAGGTAGGTAAAAAGCTTTCCATAGAAAGTTGACTGCTGCACTGTTCCTGTACTGTAGCGTGTGCAGGCAGCAACTTTCCAACTGGAGAGTTGACTTCGTACAGTCACCTCGGGAACTGGTAGGGACATGTTCCCTCTGCTGTTCCATCGACTTTGAAGAGTTGAGCCATATCCCAAACTGGATCCCAACCTAGAACCTTGTGATATTAAAGTCTTGAGAATGTTTAAAGCTGTAGAGTTGACTATACGACGACCGGGGAAACTGATCCATATATGTTCCCTTTGTTGTTCCCTTATCTGATTTCATTGATAATTGAACCGGACATCTGACTGGTTACTCTGAACGTTGGAGAACTAATTGTATCAGGTTCCTTATCTGGTTATCTCATGAAGTTTGTCAAATCATCAAAACAAAAGACGTATAACTTATCACTACCTCGATCAGAAATGATAGACATGGGCACACAGTGAACATAGACGATCTCGCGAAAGTAGATCTCAACTAACCGCTCTGAAGTTTGTAACTGCCACTAGAATGAATGTGCCGACTTGGTCAACCTGTCCACAATGACCCATACCACGTCGAACTTATTTTGAGTCTGTGGGAGTCCAATAACAAAATCTATATTGGTACGCTCCCACTTCCACTTAGGAATCTCTAACCTCTGAAGAAAACTGCCAGGCCTCTGATGCTTGTACTTCACTTGCTGACAATTTAGAAACCGAGATATATATGCAACTATCTCCTTCTTCGTCCTCCTCCATAAATAATGCCGACGCAAGTCTTGATACATCTTGGTGGCACCCGGATGAATAGAGTACGGAAACTGTGGGCCTCCCCAAGAATCAACTCACGAAAACCGTCCACATTAAGCACACAAATACGACCCTGCATCCTCAAAACCCCATCATCTCTGACAGTAACCTGCATGGCACCACCGTGCCGCACCGTGTCCGTAAGGACATCAAATGGGGATCATCATACTGACGTTCTGATGCGCTCATACAAGGAAGACACGGTGATTGTGCAAGCTAAAACACGTCTGGGCTCTGAAACATCTAACCTCACGAACTGATTGGCCAAAGCCCGAACATCTACAGCGAGCGGCCTCTCACCAGCTGGAATATACACAAGGCTACCCATACTCACTGCCTTTCTACTCAAGGCATCGGCCACCACATTGGTCTTCTCGGGATAATACAAAATGGTGATATCATTGTCTTTCAACAGCTCCAACCACCTCCTCCGCCTCAAATTGAGATCTTTCTTTTTGAACAAATATTGTAGACTCCGATGATCTGTGAATACCTCACACGACACGCCGTGAATATAGTGCCTCCAAATCTTCAGCGCTGAACAATGGCTGCATAATCCAAGTCATGAACAAGGTAATTCTTCTCGTGAACTTTCAACTGACGTGATGCATATGCAATCACCCTGCCATCCGGCATCAATACTGCACTGAGCCCAATACCAGATGCATCACAATATACCATGTAGGATCCTGAACATATGGGCAACACCAACACTAACGCTATAGTCAAAGCAGTCTTGAGCTTCTGAAAGCTCAACTCACACTCATCCGACCATCTGAACGGGACACCCTACTATGTCAATCTAGTCAATGGGGCTACTATGGACGAAAACCCCTTCACGAACCGGCCTCCAAACGTAGGAAATTCTAGATCTCTGTAGCTGAAATAGGTCTAGGCCAGTTTTGAATTGCCTCAATCTTCTTAAGATCCACCTTTATGCCCTCTACCGATACAATATGTCCCAAAAAGGTGGCCGATATAACCAAAACTCACACTTTGAAAACCTGGCTATCTCTCTGGTCTGAAGTACAATCCGAAGATGCTGCTCATGGTCCTCTGCCTGCGAGAGTATATCAAGATATCATCAATGAATACAATCACAAAAGAATCCAAGTAGGGCTTGAACTCCTAGCTCATCAAATCCATAAATGTTGCTGGGGCATTTGTCAACCCAAATGACATCACTGGGAACTCATAGTGCTCATACCGAGTCCGAAAAGCCATCTTAGGGATATCGAATGCCTTAATCTTCAACTGATGGTAGTCAGACCTCAAATCAATCTTCGAAAACACTTTCCTGAAGCTAATCAAATAAGTCATCAATCCTCGACAACGGATACTTGTTCTTGATGGTGACTTTGTTCAACTACCAATAGTCTATACTCATCCTCATCGACCCATCCTTCTTCTTCACGAACAACACGGGCGCACCCCAGGGCGAGACACTTGGTCTAATGAAGCCCTTATCAAGCAAGTCTTGCAGATGCTCTTTCAACTCCGCCGAGGTCACACGTTATGGCAGAATAGAAACGGGTTGAGTGCCTGGAGCCAAATCAATATAGAAATCAATATCTCTATCGGGTGACATCCTCGGTACATCTACAGGAAACACCTCATGAAACTCACGAGCAACTGATACTGAATTCATGGATGGAACGTTCACACTAGAATCACGGTCATAGGCCAAATAAGATAGACATCTCTTCTCGACCATACATCGAGCCTTCACATAAGAAATAACTCTGGTGGTAGAGTGTCCATGAGTCCCTCTTTACTCTAATCGAGGCAACCCCGCCAGGGCTAAGGTCATCATCTTTGCGTGATAGTCCAATATAGCATGATAAGGTGACAGTCAATCCATACCCAAAATAACATCAAAATCTACCATATTAAGAAGTAGGAGATCTACGCTAGTCTCAAGAATCCTAATAGTAATCACACACGAGCGATAGACGCGGTTTACAACAATAGAATCTTCCACAAGCATGGACACATAAACAGAGCACTCAAAGAATCACGAGACACAACCAGATATGAAGCAAAATACGATGACACGTAGGAATAAGTAGATCCCGGATCAAATAGAATTGGAGCATCTCTATGGTAAACTGGAACAATACATGTTATAACAGCATCGGATGACTTGGCCTCAGGCCTAGCTGGGAAAGCATAGCATCGGGGCTGGGCCCCACCACTCTGAACTACTTCTCTAGGACGACCTTTAGCTGGATGGCCTCCACCTCTAACAAACTGACCTCTACCTCTACCTCTAACGGCCTGACCCCCACCTCTGGCTGCCTGACCCTTGCCTCTAGCTGGCTGAGCGGGCGGTGGAGCAACCGGTGCTGGAACCATGGCACGAGAACTCTATTGTGGAATGCAGCCCAATAATCTTGGACAGGACCTCCTGATGTGCCCAATACCACCACACTCAAAACACTCATCCTGCTGATGTGGCTGTTGAAGTTGACCCGAACGGGCCAAATAACCACAGTGATAGCTCTGAATCGGAGGTGCACTGATAAGAGCTGATGGTGCACTATAGGCTAACTGTCCAGAATGAGGCACATAGGGACCACGACTCCCTGAAGCACTGTGAGATGCCTGAAGCATTGAATGAAATGGCCTAGGAGGATGGCCTCTACCAAAAGTCCCCTTGCCTCCAGACGAGGCGCCATTGAAGCTACCAGAGACGAGGCCTCTTATCTGACACCGGCCCTCTCTCTTGAGCACGAACCAACTCGATCCGTCTAGCAATATCTAAAGCCGTTTGGAAGGAAATATCACTCCTTGTCTCATTTCCATTTGAAGCCTGATAGTGTAAGTGATTCCATCAATAAATCTCACCCGGGAGCAAGATAATGACATAGTGATCTAGGTCTACAAAACGAGTCTCGTACTGGGCTCTCTAAGGGTGACAGGGATGAACATCTCTAGAAATAGGTGTGAGAACTGATCCCAGGTAAGTGCAGGCGACTCAGCTGGTCTAGTCAGCATGTAAACTCTCCACCTCCGGGCGGAACCAGTCATCTGAAATGCTGCAAAATCGACCCCATTGGTCTCTAACTATACCCATGTTGCCCAACACCTCATGGCAACGATCCATAAAATCTTATGGGTCCTTAGAAGTTGCACCACTGAAATAAACAGGAAAGAGCTTGGTGAATTTATCCAATCTCAACATAGCCTCAAAAGACAAAGCGGGCCTATCAGCGGCCCGTGCTGCAACAACCAGCTGAACTACCCCAACTGGCGGGGTTGCTGGAGTGTGATACTGGGGAGCCACCTACTCCGGAGTGTGAGTAGCGGGAGTCTGTGATCCTTCCCCAGCCCGAGAGACGACTGGTGCCACCGAGAATGTACCAGTCTGGGCCACACTTTCCATAAGGCCCACCAAACGGACTAGAGCATCCTGAAGCACTAGAGTGGCTATGAACCCCTCCGGGACTAAGCTGGTCCGACGGGTACAGTCTGAGCTAGAACCTCCTCCTCAAAATCCACCTGAGGCTCCACTACGGGTGCTGCTGCTCGAGCTCTAGGCTGAGCTCAGCCTCGGCCTCTAGCGCGACCTCGGTCTCGACCTCTGCCCCTAGTCATAGTTGCCACATGGGGCTCCAGCTCCTGTCAGGTGGTAGATGCAGTGCGTGTTCTCACCATCTGCGAGAGAAGGTTCAATCATCAATAATAGAATAAAATTGCACGATAGAGTAAGAAAGAAGTGACATTTTTCCTTTAACTCCATAGCCTCTGAAAGATAAGTACACACGTCTCCATAACGATCCTCCAGACTCTATTAAGCTTGCTTGTGACTCGTGAGACCTAGGCAACCTAGTGCTCTGATACCAACTTGTCACGACCCGGAAATCCACCATAATGGCGCCAAACATTTCACTTGCTAGGCAAGCCAATGTTAGAATAGTTTTTACCCATTTTAACAATTCAAATAAACTGATGCCGATTAACCTGAAATAACTGTGTTGGAACTAAAATAAAGTGCGGAAAGTCATAACAACCGAAATATCTAAATACAACCCCGGATCCGGTGTCACAAGTGCACGAGCTACTAGAATAATATAGATAAAGGTCTAAATGAAAGTAAAGATGTCTGAAGAAGATACACAACTAAGCTAAAGTAGAAGGGGACTTCAGGGTTGCGAACGTCGTGCAGCTGTACCTCATGTCTCCATCCAAAAGTCAACCTGAGCAATCTACTGAGTATCGCTGGGACGGACTCCAAAATCTGCACAAGAAGTGCAGAGTGTAGCATGAGTACAACCGACCCCATGTACTATGTAAGTGCCGAGTCTAACCTCGAAGAAATATGACGACGCGAAGGCGAGTCACTTACAATAACCTGTACGCGGTATAAAATAATGACAAGAAAGGAAAATACAGAAACAAAATAAGCCAGTTAACTCATGAAAATAACTCAATCCTCAAAATAAACTAGCAAATACCAGAAATACCAATCCTTAGAGTCTCGTACGAAAGCGCCGAAGCCAACACAATATAATAAGGAATAGAAAACACATAAACTGTTATGGCATGCAACCCGATCCCACCGTACAACACGATCCTTCCTTATTCCACCATGTAAATATCAATAACGATAAGTAAATACATATGTTGCAGCGGCGCAACCCGATCCCACCATATAATCGGAGTCAATATCATAATTCTCCCTTATTTCACCATATCAATCCTCCCATATTTTACCTGTTGCGACGCGCAACCCGATCCCATTGTATCAATATAAATCCTCCCTTATTCTGTCTGTTGCGATGCACAAACCGATCCATAAATAAATCAATAAGTGAAATCAATTTAACAACTCGAGTCACAAGAATCTCTACGATTAACAATTATGAAAGCTACAAATCAAGAAAGAATCTCGTACCAAATCAAGAAAGGCTACAAGTAATACTGAGCAACAAGACAAGTCAAATATATGACAGTTGAAGGATACAAGTACGACAATTAAGGCAAGTAGCAATTAATTATGGATGCATGGAAGAAATTAACATTTTTAATGCGAGAATAATAACGACAAGTAGCAAGTTGAGGCATAGGAAGCAACTAAGGCACGTGACAATCAAGACATGGAATAATATAATTAATGAAATACGGATAGACATGGAAACAAGTAATTGACGGCGTATATACACTTGTCACCTCGCATATATGCAGCTACTAGGGGTGTACAAAAAAAAACTGATAAACCGCACCAAACCGATAATCTGAGTCAAACTGGAAAAAAAATTCCGATGTGGTTTGGTTTGATTTGGTTTGGTATTGAAAAATAAAAACCGACCATAATTGGTTTAGTTTGGTTTGGTTTGGTTTTAACTAAAAAAAGTCAAACCGAAACCAAACCAACCCGATAGTAAATTTATATAATTTTTAAAAATATTTTATACATATAAATATTTATTGTAATGTTATTTATAAATATTTCTTAAAAATCTTTTAATGTATTATTTCAAGTTTAGACTTAACATTCTTGAGTGGTAAATAAATTTTAAAGCCCATAAATATAGTAACTCAAACAAAGTTCAAATCAATACTAATGCTAACAAAAGAAATTCAATTCAATACTAGGAATGACGATAGTGTTGGATAGTTCTTTTAGTTTTACATTGGTTTATAATGAAAATGCATAACTTAGTTTATCTTTTTCTTTAGTGCTTAGTTATGTAATTAATATTAGCACTTATTAGTTATACTTAATTTAGCATGACCTATATAGTATTTTTATATAATGTTAATTTTCATTATGGCTTATTAATTAGCAATATTTGTTTAATGTAATTTTATTATTTTATCTTTGTTATTGAATATTTTAGTATAATGCTATGATTTATCTCATATTATTGTGTAAGTTTCTTGAAAAATACATTATCTAGTTGTATTTTACGAGGACTTAAGAAATATTTGGAGCACAAGTTACATATTTTATGCTATGAAGACTTCATCGGAAAAAATTCGAGAAAAATCGAGATTGAAAAACCTGACTTTGTTGATTTGGTTTGATTATAAATTTAAAAACCCGACACCATTAGTTTGGCTTGATAAATAAAAAATTCGAACCAACCCGACCTATGTACACCCCTAGCCGCTACACATGAAATTCACATAGCACATAGCTCAAGAGTTCCTATTCCTTCAAATCAAAGTTAGACCCAACAGTTACCTCACTTCGTAATCACCTCAAGTTTCAACCACGGCCTTGCCTTTCGAACAAGCCTCCAAGCCAACCAAATCTAGCAATTTATTGACCAAACGATTCAAAATAAGCTTTAGAAACTACTCGCGAATGGAAGAGGTTCAATTTAGGTCATTATTAAAAAAAGTCAACAAAGGTCAACCCCGGGCCCGCTTGGTCAAAATCCGAGATTCAGACCAAAATCTGATTGCCCATTCACCCCCGAGCCTGGTTACGTGATTTGTTTCGAAATCCGACTTCAATTCTAGGTCTAAATTTCAAATTTATAAAAATTTCTAATTCTACCCAAATCCCGAATTTCTACCATGAAAATCCTAGATCTAATGTTGAAAACTTATGAAATGTAATGGGTAATTGAAAAGAAATAGATTAAAGTTGCTTACCAAAGAATATAGGAAAAAAGTCTCTTGGGAAAATCGCCTCTAAGGTGTTTAGGGTTGAGAATTTAAACGAAAAAAGCTAATTCCCGTTTTTCTCAACTTTTGATCAGGCGGAGATGTCGCAAATGCGACTTGCGAACCCCGCAAATATGAAAAAGTCCTCGCAAATGCGAAGAATTCACACCTTTGGTGCCATTGCAAATGCGAACTTGGGACTATCGCAAATGCGACAGAAAACTCGCAAATGCGAGAACCCCAATCCCCAGCCTATGCTCGCAAATGCGATGATGTGATCGCAAAAGCGAGGCTCGTATTTGCGAGCCAAACCTCGCAAATGCGAGATCTGCATCCCAACAACAGAAACAAAATGCATCAGCTAGTACTCTAAGTCAAAAATCACTCTGTAGCCTATCCGGAACTCACCCGAACCCTTCGGGCTCCAAACCAAACATGCACACAAGTGTAATAACACCATAGAACTCGCTCGCGCGATCTATACACTAAAATAACACCGAGAACTATGAATCGGACACCAAAACAAATAAAATTCTCAATGAAACTTAAGAACATGCAATTACTTTACCGGACGTCCGAATCACGTCAAATCAACTCCGTTTTGCACCAAATTTTGCAGACAAATCATAAATACTGTAATGAAATTATACCAAGTTCCGGAACCAAAATCCAGCCCCGGTAGAAACAAAGTCAAACTACGGTCAAACTTAGAATTTCTTTAAACCTTTAAACTTCTAGTTTTCAACCAATTATGATAAATCAAGTTAGGGACTTCCGAATTCGATTCCGGTCATACGCCCAAGTCCCAAATCATGATACGGACCCATCGGGACCGTTAAAATATTGATCCGGGTCCGTTTGCTCAAAACGTTGTCCGAAGTCAACTCAAATGAGTTTTAAGACACGATTTCATATTTTCGTCAATTTTTCACATAAAAACCTTACGGAAAAAAGACACGGACTGTGCATGCAAATTGAAAAAGGCTAAACGGAGCAAATCAAGGTTTCAGAACACAGTAATGAAGGTTAAAGCTATAACTGACCTATCGGGTCATCATAGTTACATACTTACCTCCATTGTCAATCAAGCAATACTTGTATTCCTTTAACACCTTTAAATTGATAAATTCATATCACAAATAGGAAATATTTTAAGTTAGAGTTTTTCTTTTTTAAGGTTAATTTCTTTTTTCCTTTCCTTTTGACTGTTTGCAAAATTTACCAACACTAGCATCTCTTGTTGTTTTTGGTTTGTCATTTGATATCTGATACTCGCTTTTGGCGCTATAATTAATCTGGATTCGTACTGTGAAAGAGATCATATCCGACAGTAAAAACTCCCATCTCTAGGTTATAGCAGAATCACAACCAGCACCAACTACC
>NW_017671545.1:172976-174686 GCF_001879085.1 Nicotiana attenuata
GGTTCCTAGCTTTGTATTCCTCCTCCTCCTCCTTTTTTTAATTAATAATCTAAAAAATGATAGCAGCATGTGGGAACACTCAAATCGATCAAAAAATTTTCTCAGTTGGAAGAAATTTCGGAGCCACATTATCAATCACATTCAACAATAATAATATTTTGTCAAAACAGTAGTAATAACAAAATTGGTTAGAATTTAAAGGTTATGGATTCAGAATTCTATTACGTTTAAGTTATTGGGTTCTAAATTAATAATTTATAGGAGTGTATATTCAATAAATCTCTTAAAACAAATTTAAAATTTGAATTAAAACTACTGGGTTCAGTCAAACCAATAATAACATGTATTCTAGCTTCGTGCCTGAGCAGTGTATAGGTGAAATCAACATGCATGATAAAAGGAGTAAATAGCATTTTTATTCTTTTTTATGAAACTAGCTATAATAATGGCAAACATCTTCGGGTCAAGGTTTTGAGGGGCCATCAATGATTCAGCACCAAGAATATCATAGTACAATATTTATCGTCAGCTAAAATATCTTGTTTCATATAAAGAAAAAAAGAGGATGAAAAAGTTAGTTGAACATAAAAAAGATGTTTTTCCAGATTGATATGATTGGAAGGTGTATGCAAATTTTATCCCAAACATTGAAAATTCAATTAATGAAGGATAATCATAAATTATGTATCCCCCTATATTGGTAGTAACTAGTAACTACTACTCTCATCCTTCCATTCCAATTTATGTAGTTGCATTTGACTCGCGCACGTATTTTAAGAAAGAAATGAAAACTTTTAAATTTGTGGTTCAAAGTAATATTATATGTATTTTTGTGACTATAAATTATCTTGTTAAAGATAACGTATAAAATTTAAAATTAAATTATTTCTGAATTGAAGGGTATAAATTTTTTAAGTGTAAATCTGAATAATCGGACCCCAAAATATTGTCGAACAATGAATGGGAAACAGACGAAAGAGAAGATGTAGCGTGGTTGTAAAGCAAGACCAGCTAATACTAGGATGTGTTATTTTAATTTTAAGTTAAATGAGTCTATCAGTGTCCACCGAATGACATACTATTCCCAATGTTATACTCCTAGTTTATAGTGTACGTAGCTAATTGTGTATTTAATTTAATAACATATGATAAAAACCAGTGGATGGTTTTGATGGTTTATGACCAGTGATGATGGCCTAACTCGTAGATATACCATCCCTTTCTTTTACCTAGCTCTTCTTTAATTGTTTCAAATGTACGATTCTCTATAATCAGTCCAATACATAAAGTATTTCGTATTCACGTAGGATTCGGGGAAGGATTGCATCCTAAGGAGGTTGATATAGACAGTTTACCTTAATGCAAGCATTAGTGACTGCTTCCACAGCTCGAACCGGTGACCTATAAATCACCCGGAAATAATTTTATCATTACTCCAAGGCTTCCATTCAGGAAATTAAATTTGAAAGCAAAAAAAAAAAAAAAAGTGTTCTGGAGGAGATACTGTGGTTTAGTGATACAATGTCATTCTTTTTTATTTCTTACTCCGTGGTTGATATAGGGATAAGGTCTGCGTACACACTACCCTCCCCAGACTCCACGGTGTGGGATAAATACTGGTTATATTGTTGTTGTTGTACTCCGTGTTTGATATCCGCTTTGGAGCTCGACTAATCAGGAATTGCGTCGCTAAGTTCCATTTAAGAGGGT
>NW_017671545.1:174706-176934 GCF_001879085.1 Nicotiana attenuata
CACCCCCCACCACCACCACACACACACACCAAAAATAACTCCATATTCAAATCTCAAGCTCGAAATCTTTAATTAAGGACGGTAGAGTATTTGCCGCTCCACTGTAACCTTGGTGATTATACAATATTTTCATCAGAGGATTCAAGTTAATCTACTATTGTTAGAGCACTTTGCTAATGATTCAATCATTTCCAGCTAAACCTCTTAATGGATAATTTAAAGAATGAAGGAATAATATATGGGATTGGGACCTTTTCTTCGTTTAGGACATGTGTAAGGCCAGATGACATAGTTCTAACTATTTGTGCGTGTATTAATATTCATCTTGTCTCAATCCACCTTATAATTGTCTCAATTATGATAAAGTTCATCATTTTAGGTTCAATTATAATCTTTGACGTGATAGGAATGTGCCAAGAATATTGGAATCATTTGATATTTCCAAATACAATAAACTTATGATTTATTGAGATATGTGAAGACAATATAATTCAATCAATGTTTATGGATAATTAGGTGGTTTACATCAACCTATTAAAAATTTCTTCTTTTAGGCCCTTCTGCAGAAATTTGTTTATCAGAGAATCGTTTCATAAAGCGATATTTTTTTCTCGTAATAATAAAAGGGAGGTACAATTATCTCATATGCTATCCTAAATTGTTCAATTTCGCCATCTGTTACACTTTTGGCTCATTCATACCCTTATTGTTAGCAGTAGTAAACATGGCCATTCTTCTCTCTATTTCCTTGTTCGAATTTCTAATCTAAAAATGTTCACACTTCTATAAAGATTAATTAGAAGTAAAGTACGTAGATATGCCGAAGCTATGATCAGCTAATTACACTCCATTTAACTAACTTTTGGGTAAAACTAAGTTTACAGAATTACTAATTCAGTAACATCAAGTAGAGTCTACATTGGTTTGCGATTTATAATTCCTTTAAGGAATTAGATTGTACGGGTCCCGTAGCTCAGTTGGTTAGAGCGTTGGTCTTATGAGCCGAAGGTCGCGGGTTCGAGCCCCGCCGGGACCACCTTTTTATTTTATTTTATTTTATTTTATTTTATTTTATTTTATTTTTTTTTATTTTTATTTTTTTTTATTTTTATTTTTTTTATTTTTATTTTTTATTTTTTATTTTTTATTTTTTATTTTTTATTTTAAACTTTTGGCTTCATATTTATTCACCTAATCAAAGAAGTGAAATATCTAGAATCATGAATTTATCTTTACATCGTCCATTACATCACTTATGCAGTTGATATACGTAGCCTCTTTGAAGTTTGAACAATCTTCCATTTGATGATTCATAGTCTTGTTATCCTCAATTAACATACAATATTCGCCTTGAAATTCAAATGAAAATGCAAGTTAAAAGATAATGGCTTGATTGATTGCTCGATTGTTTCATGAGGCAACTCATTCTCTCAAGAAAATGAGACCATAAAGCAGACACGGATTTAGTATTCTTTTAACTACGGGTTCAATCCAACTCAGTATTTGTACGAATATATATGTAAAAAAGGTATAATGAGTTTTGTGTTAAATAAAAACTCTACCATGAAGCTCAGATTTTGAAAGGAAAACTCTGAGTTTGACATGGAGAATGAGAAGAACACCGTGATACTTTATTTTCCAGGAAATTACATCCAATGACCTTGAAAATGGATGGTTTTGACTTTTTGACCCCAGCTTGCTTTATGGGCAAACTTTTTAAGTCAAAAATCAAAAGTATTGCTCATGGGTCAAAAAATTAACAGTGACACCAAGTGCTGGTAAGTGTCTAGCCTAACCTCGGCGAAGTAGTGACGAGGCTAGGACCAGACTACCAAATAAACTTGTGTAGTTATATAATATACAACAGAAAGTAAGGCAAAAACAAACAAGTAAAGATGGGAGAGGGAAAACTTGCTTCGGGGAATAACAGGTAAAACAGAATATCAAGAGAATTATAAAGGAACCAAAACCCAACTACTAACAAGGATAAGGAAAACAAAGGCAGAAATTCACTTTCATTTCACATTTCATGTATCTCGTTGCAGGCGTGCAGCCCGCTCCCATTTCATATATCTCGTGGCAGGCGTGCCACCCGCTCCCATTTCATTATCTCTCGTGGCAGGCGTTCCACCCGCTCCCATTTCATATATCTCGTGGCAGGCGTGCCACCCGCTCCCATTTCATATATCTCGTGGCAGGCGTGCCACCCGCTCCCATTTCATTTATCT
>NW_017671545.1:177082-196365 GCF_001879085.1 Nicotiana attenuata
AGGCGTGCCACCCGCTCCCGTTTCAATTATCTCGTGGCAGGCGTGCCACCCACTCCCATTTCATTATCTCGTGGCAGGCGTTCCACCCGATCCCAGTTACAATTCAACAACAACCACAAAGAATCCCGGCAAGGGAACAAGAGCAATATAACAACATCCCGGCAAGGGAACAAGAGCATTATAACAACATCCCGGCAAGGGAACAATAATATTTCAACAACATCCCGACAAGGGAGCAATAATATCAAAACAAACATCCCGCAAGGGAACAATGATGATAGTAACATGTGAGGCACAATAAACCACGACGGAGTCATAACAATTATAATACGAGACTCACGGGCATGCTTGACACCGACGTATAGATACTCGTCACCATGCCTATACGTCGTACTCCACAATTAACACGTAGCAAATAAGACACGACTCCTAATCCCTCAAGCTAAGTTTAGACCAAACACTTACCTCGATGCCACGAACACAATTCACGATTCAATTATAGCTTTACCCCTTGATTCCACCATCAATTCGCTCGTATCTAGTCACAAGTTACTTAATTACATCAATAAACGCTAAATGAATCAATTCTAATGCATGAAAATGAGTTTCTTAAAGTTTTACCCAAAAAGTCAAAAATCGCCCCCGGGCCACATGGTCAAAACCCGAGGTTCGAACCAAAACCCAATTACCCATTCCCCCACGAACTCAAATATATAATTTATTTTGAAATCGGACCTCAAATCGAGGTCCAAATCCCCATTTTTCGAAAAACCTAGGTTCTACCCAAAACACCGAATTTCCCCATGAAAATCATTGATTTTAGGTTGAAATCATGTTAAAAGATGTTAATGATTGAAGGAAACGAGTTAAAAATGACATACAATCGATTTGGAAGAAGAGTTGTTCTTGAAAAATCGCCCCACGTAGTTTGTGTTTTGAAAAGATGTGAAAATGGGTTAAAATTCGTCTAAGTATAAAAGTTGCAGGTCTCAGATGTGGGAATTGCGAACAGGGGTTCGCGACCTCTGCTAGCTTGGGTATTGCGAAACAGGACTCGCATTTGCGAACCCTTCAGGAAATTTGGGCTTTCGCATTTGCGATAAAAAATGTCGCATTTGCGACTTCAAGCATTACAGGCAGGCTTCGCATATGCGAAGGGACCCTCGCATTTGCGAGGTCGGAATTGCGAGGAACATCTCGCATTTGCAAGAAGGGGCAGACTTGGGCTGGTTCACATTTGCGACCATGCCCTCGCATTTGCGATATCGCATTTGCGAGCCAGGCTTCGCAAATACGAAGCCTGCAGGCCTGATCACACCAGCAATAAAACCTGCAATTTTCTAAGTCTAAAAATCCACCCCGTGGCCTATCCAAAACTCACCCGAGCCCTCGGGGCTCCAAACCAAACATACACACAACCTCAAAAACATCCTACAGACTTATTCGTGTAATCAAATCACCAAAATAATATCATCAACATTGAATTAAACCTCAAAATCAATGAAATTTCTCAAAACTTCTTTAAACATCAAATTTTGCATTTAAGCTCCAAATCACGTCAAATGGACTCCGTTTCTTACCAAACTTTACCGACAAAACATATAAATCATATTGAACCTATACCGGGATCCGGAACCATAATACGGGCCCGATACCAGAGGTTTCACATAACATTTCACTTTCAAAAACGTTTATAATTTTAAGAAAAAAATTTCTTTCAAGAATTCATTTCTCGGGCTTGGGACCTCGGAATTCGATTCCGGGCATACGCCCAAGTCCCATATTTTTCTACGGATCCTCCGGGACCATCAAATCACGGGTCCGGGTCCGTTTACCCAAAATGTTGACCGAAGTCAAATTAATTCATTTTATAGTTAAAATTTATCATTTTTCATAGATTTTCACATATAGGTTTTCCGGCTACGCGCCCGGACTGCGCACGCAAATCGAGGTGATGCTAAAAGAGGTTTTTAAGGCCTCGGAATACAGAATTCATTTTAAAAACAAGTGATGACCTTTTGGGTCATCACATTCTCCACCTCTAAAACAACTGTTCGTCCTCAAACGGACTGAAGAAGGAAGTACCTGAGTCGGGAAAAAGATGGGGATAACGGCCCCGCATATCGGACTCGGACTCCCAGGTCGATGCCTCAGCAGGCTGACCTTTCCATTGAACACGAACAGAAGGAAAACTCTTCTATCTCAACTGACGAACCTGCCGGTCTAGAATAGCTATTGGCTCCTCCTCATAAGACAAGTCCTTGTCCAACTGAACAGTGCTGAAATCTAACACGTGGGATGGATCACCGTGATACTTCCGAAGCATGGACACATGAAACACTGGATGCACGGCTGATAAGCTCGGCGCAACGCAAGTCTATACGCCACCTCTCCCACTCGATCAAGAATCTCAAACGGGCCAATGAACCTAGGGCTAAGCTTGCCCTTCTTCCCAAATCTCATCACGCCCTTCATAGGCGACACTCGAAGCAATACCCGCTCACCGACCATGAAAGCCAAATCTCGAACCTTGCGGTCGGCATAGCTCTTTTGCCTGGACTGAGCTGTACGAAGCTTATCCTGAATAATCCTAACCTTGTCCAAGGCATCCTGAACCAGATCCGTACCCAACAACCGAGCCTCTCCCGGCTCAAACCATCCAACCGGCGATCGACACCGCCTACCATATAAAGCCTCATAAGGAGCCATCTGGATACTCGACTGGTAGCTGTTGTTGTAGGCAAACTCTGCTAAAGGCAAAAACTGATCCCACGAGCCTCCGAAGTCAATGACACAAGCTCGGAGCATATCCTCCAAAATCTGAATAGTCCGCTCGGACTGCCCGTCCGTCTGAGGATGAAATGATGTGCTCAACTCAACCCTTGTGCCCAACTCTCGCTGAACTGCTCTCCAACAATGTGAGGTAAACTGCGTACCTCAATTCGAAATGATAGACACGGGCACACCACGAAGGCGAACAATCTCCCGGATATAGATCTCAGCTAACCCCTCAGAAGAATATGAGACTGCCACAGGAATGAAATGTGCTGACTTGGTTAGCCTATCAACTATGATCCACACTGCATCGAACTTCTTCTGAGTCCGTGGGAGTCCAGTAACGAAGTCCGTAGTAATACGCTCCCACTTCCACTCAGGGATCTCAATCTTTTGGAACAAACCACCAGGTCTCTGATGCTCGTACTTAACCTGCTGGCAATTCAAACACCGAGCCACATATACAACGATATCCTTCTTCATTCTTCTCCACCAATAATGCTACCGCAAATCCTGATACATCTTAGCGGCGCCCGGATGAATAGAGTACCGGGAGCTATGGGCCTCCTCTAAAATCAACTCTCGAAGACCATCCACATTAGGCACACAAACTCGACCCTGCAATCTCAAAACTCCATCATCACCTAAGGTAACCTGCTTGGCACCTCTGTGCTGCACCGTGTCTCTAAGGACACACAAATGGGGATCATCATACTGTCGATCTCGGATACGCTCCAATAATGAAGAACGAGCAACTGTGCAAGCTAACACACGGCTGGGCTCAGAAACATCCAACCTCACGAACTGATTGGCCAAAGCCTGAACATCCAAAGCAAGCAGTCTCTCACCGACCAGAATATAAGCTAGACTGCCCATACTGGCTGACTTCCTACTCAAGGCATCAACCACCACATTGGCCTTTCCCGGATGATATAAGATGGTGATATCATAGTCTTTCAACAGCTCTAACCACCTTCTCTACCTCAAATTCAACTCCTTCTGCTTGAACAAATACTGCAGACTCTTGTGATCCGTGAACACCTCACATGCCACGCCATACAGATAATGCCTCCAGATCTTCAACGCGTGAACAATGGCTGCCAACTCCAAATCATGAACCGGATAGTTCTTCTCATGAATCTTCAACTGCCGCGAAGCATAGGCAATGACCTTGCTATCCTGCATCAATACCGCACCAAGCCCAATACGAGATGCATCACAATAAACTGTGTATGACCCTGAACCTGTGGGCAAAGCCAACACTAGTGCCGTGAGTCAAAGCTATCTTGAGCTTCTGAAAGCTCGCCTCACACTCATCGGACCATCTGAACTGGGCACCCTTCTGGGTCAACCTGGTCATCGAGGCTGCGATAGATGAAAACCCCTCTACAAACCGACGATAGTAGCCTGCCAATCCCAAGAAACTTCGAATCTCTGTAGCTGATGCTGGTCTAGGCCAGTTCTTAACTGCCTCAGTCTTCTTCGAATCAACCTGGATACCCTCTGCTGATACAACATGACCCAGGAAGGCAACTGAACTCAACCAGAACTCACACTTCGAAAACTTAGCATACAACTGACTATCCCTCAAGGTCTGAAGAACCACTCTAAGATGATGCTCGTGCTCCTCCCGGCTGCGGGAATATATCGAAATATCATCAATGAAGACTATCACGAATGAATCCAAGTAAGGCCTGAACACTCGGTTCATCAAATCCATAAAAGTTGCTGGGGTATTTGTCAACCCGAATGACATCACCAAGAACTCATAATGCCCGTACCGAGTGCGGAAAGCTGTCTTAGGGACATCGGATGCCCTAATCCTCAATTGATGGTAGCCAGATCTCAAGTCAATCTTTGAAAATACCTTAGCACCCTGAAGCTGATCAAACAAATCATCAATCCTCGGCAGCGGATACTTATTCTTAATTGTAACCTTGTTCAATTGCCGATAATCTATACACATTCGCATCGATCTATCCTTCTTTTTAACAAACAGCACCGGCGCACCCCAAGGCGAAACACTGGGTCTGATGAAACCCTTCTCAAGCAAGTCTTGCAACTGCTCCTTTAACTCTTTCAACTCAGGCGGGGCCATACGATATGGCAGAATAGAAATGGGCTGAGTGCCCGGAGCCAAATCAATGCAAAAGTCAATATCCCTGTCGGGTGGCATACCCGGAAGGTTTGAAGGGAACACCTCAGGAAACTCACGAACAACAGGCACAGACTCAATAGAAGGAACCTCAACACTAGAATCACGAACATAGGCCAAATAGGCCAAACACCCCTTCTCGACCATACGCTGAGCCTTCACATACGAGATAACACTGTTGGTAGAATGACCAGGAGTCCCCCTCCACTCTAAACGAGGTAACCCCGGCAAGGCTAAGGTCACAGTCTTGGCATGACAGTCCAAGATAGCGTGATAAGGGGATAACCAGTCCATCCCTAATATGACATCGAAATCAACCATGTCCAGAAGAAGCAAATCTACACAAGTCTCAAGACCTCCAATCACAACTATACACGAATGATGGACTCGATCTACCATAATAGAATCACCCATCGGGGTAGACACATAAATATGAGCACTCAAAGAATCACTAGGCATGACCAGATACGGTGCAAAATAAGATGACACATTGGAGTATGTAGACCCTGGATCAAATAAAATTGAAGCCTCTCTGCTACAAACCAGAACAGTACCTGTAATAACTGCATCGGAAGCCTGAGCCTCGGGCCTGGCTGGAAGAGCATAACATCGAGGCTGGGCCCCACCACCCTGAACCACATCTCTGGTACGGCCTGCCGCTGGCTGGCCTCCACCTCTAGCGGCCTGAGCTCCACCTCTAGGACCTTTACCTCCACCTCTAGCACCTCTACCCCTACCTCTAACTGGCTGGGCGGGCTGTGGAACACTCGGTGCCTGAACCATGGCACGGGAACCCTGATGCTGAGAGCTACTCGGTGTTCGAGGTCAATACCTAGCAATGTGCCTTGTGTCGCCACAAGTAAAACAAGCCCTCGGCTGCTGGGGCTGACGACCCTGAGAACTTTGAAGCGGCAGTGCACTGATAGGAGCTGGTGGTGCACTGTAGGACTGCTGATCAGAATATTGCATATGGGGGCCACAGCCACCTGAAGCGCCGTGAGAAACCTGAAGTGCTAACTGAAAAGGCCTAGGAGGATGGCCCCTACCATACGAATCCCTGCCTCCAGACGAGGCACCACTGAATCTGCCTGAATGATGAGGCCTCTTATCCGACCCATGACCACCTCCCTGTGATTGAACCATCTTAACTCTCCGGGCCACATTGGCCGCCTCCTGGAAAGATATCTCACTCCCAGTCTCCCTAGCCATCTGAAGACGAATCGGCTGAATAAGTCCATCAATGAACCTCCTCACCCTCTCTCTCTCTCTCTCAGTGGGAAGTATGATAAGAGCATGACGAGCCAAGTCGATGAATCTGGTCTCATACTGGGTAACGGTCATAGAACCCTGCTGGAGACGCTCAAACTACCTCCGATAGGCCTCTCTCTGAGTGATAGGGAGAAACTTCTCCAAAAATAGCTGCGTAAACTGCTCCCAAGTCAAAGCTGGTGATTCGGCTGGTCTACCCAAGCAATAATACCTCCACTAAGTCTTGGCAGATCCAGACAAGCGGAAAGTAGCAAAATCGACCCCATTAGTCTCAACTATCCCCATGTTCCTGATAACCTCATGATAATCCTGGGGATCCTTAGAAGATGCACCGCTGAAAGTAGTAGTGAAGAGCTTGGTGAACCTGTCCAATCTCCACAAAGCATCATCAGACATAGCTGCGCCATCACCGATCTGGGCTACCACACCCGACTGAACTACAACTGGCTGAACTGCTGGAGTCTAAATCTGGGGAGCTACCTGCTCTGGAGTGCGAGTAGCAGGAGTCTGGGCTCCCCCTCCAGCCTGAGAGACGGCTGGTGCGACAGGAAGTAAGCCTGCCCGGGTGACACTCTCCATAAGGCCCACTAGACGGACCAGAGCATCCTGGAGTACTGGGGTAGCAATTAACCCCTCTGGGACCTGAGCTGGGCCCACTGGAACTGATGGGGATGGAACCTCATCATCAAAGTCAACCTGAGGCTCCGCTACTGGTGCTGCTGCTCGGGGTGAGCTCTGCCCCTACCTCGGCCTCTAGCACGGCCTCGGCCTTGCCCTCTGCCCCTCGTGGGAGCTGCTGCTGGGGGCTCGGGCTGCTGGACAGCGGATGAAGAAGCGCGTGTTCTCGGCATCTGCGAGAGAACAAAATAGAAATTCAATCAGCATTGAGAAACCAAACCGCACGACAGGAAAGAATAGATGTGAAACTTTTCCTAACTCGGTAGCCTCTGGGGATAAATACAGACGTCTCCGTACCGATCCCTCAGACTCTACTAAGCTTGTCTGTGAACTGTGAGACCCATGTAACCTAGAGTTCTGATACCAACTTGTCACGACCCGGATTTCCCACCTTCGGAAGTCGTGATGGCGCCTACTAATGTGAGCTAGGCAAGCCAATTCCTTGAACTAATTACTTCATTATCCAATTATTTCCTTTTACCAATTATAAAGCAATAATGTGTAAACAGCGGAAAATTTAAAATAAGCGGAAGAAAGCAATAAAATATCTGAACATGTAGCTATTACAAACGATTAAGCCTTAACCACCCAGAACTGGTGTCAGAGTGTTACAGACGATCTAAGAGTGCTAAATACAAAGTCTGAAAATAAAAGATATACTGTCTCAAAATCAAAGAGATGAAACAGGATATAAGTGATAGAGGAGATGCCAGGGCCTACGGACTCCTGCAGGTCTACCTTGGATCTCCGCGTGGACTGACGGTAACCACTCAACCTACGGTCAAAGGTCAACAGCACTGGGATCTGCACAAAAGAGTGCAGAGTGTAGTATCAGCACAACCGACCCCATGTGCTGGTAAGTGCCTAGCCTAACCTCGGCAAAGTAGTGACGAGGCTAGGACCAAACTACCAAATAAACCTGTGCAGTTAAATAATATACAGCGGAAAGAAAGGCAGAAACAAACAAGTAAAGATCGGAGGGGGAAAACATGCTTCGGGGAATAATAGGTAAAGCAGAATATCAAGAGAATTATAAAGGAACCAAAATCCAACTACTAACAAGGATAAGGAAAACAAAGGCAGAATTCACTTTCAATTCACATTTCACGTATCTCGTTGCAGGCGTGCAACCCGCTCCCATATCATATATCTCGTGGCAGGCGTGCCACCCGCACCCATTTCATTATCTCTCGTGGCAGGCGTGCCACCCGCTCCCATTTCATTATCTCGTGGCAGGCGTGCCACCCGCTCCCATTTCATTATCTCGTGGCAGACGTGCCACCCGCTCCCATTTCAATTATCTCGTGGCAGGCGTGCCACCCGCTCCCATTTCAATTATCTCGTGGCAGGCGTGCCACCCGCTCCCATTTCATTATCTCGTGGCAGGCGTGCCACCCGATCCCAGTTACAATTCAACAACAACCACAAAGAATCCCGGCAAGGGAACAAGAGAAATATAACAACATCCCGGCAAGGGAACAAAAGCAATATAACACAACATCCCGGCAAGGGAACAAGAGCAATATAACAACATCCCGGCAAGGGAACAATAATATTTCAATAACATCCTGACAAGGGAGCAATAATATCAAAACAAACATTCCGGCGAGGGAACAATGATGATAGTAACATGTGAGGCACAATAAACCACGACGGAGTCATAACAATTATTATACGAGACTCACGGGCATGCTTGACACCGACGCATAGATACTCGTCACCATGCCTATACGTCGTACTCCATAATTAACACGTAGCAAATAAGACACGACTCCAAATCCCTCAAGTTAAGGTTAGACCAAACACTTACCTCGATGCTACAAACACAATTCACGATTCAATTATAGCTTTACCCCTTGATTCCACCACCAATTCACTCGTATCTAGTCACAAGTTACTTAATTACATCAATAAACGCTAAATGAATCAATTCTAATGCATGAAAATGAGTTTCTTAAAGTTTTACCCAAAAAGTCAAAAATCGCCCCCGGGCCGTATAGTCAAAACCCGAGGTTCGAACCAAAACCCGATTACTCATTCCCCCACGAACTCAAATATATAATTTGTTTTGAAATCGGACCTCAAATCGAGGTCCAAATCCCCATTTTTCGAAATACCTAGGTTCTACCCAAAACACCCAATTTCCCTATGAAAATCATTGATTTTAGGTTGAAATCATGTTAAAAAATGTTAATGATTGAAGGAAACGAGTTAAAAGTGACTTACAATCGATTTGGAAGAAGAGTTGTTCTTGAAAAATCGCCCTAGGGAGTTTGTATTTTGAAAAGATGTGAAAATGGGTTAAAATTCGTCTAAGTATAAAAGTTGCAGGTCTCAGATATGGGAATTGCGAACAGGGGTTCGCAACCCCGACCTATGCTAGCTTGGGAATTGCAAAACAGGACTCGCATTTGCGAACTCTTCAGGAAATTTGGGCGTTCGCATTTGCGATCAAAAATGTCGCATTTGCGACTTCAAGCATTACAGGCAGGCTTCGTATATTCGAAGGGACCCTCGCATTTGCGTGGCCGGAATTGCGAGGAACATCTCGCATTTGCGAGAAGGGGCAGGCTTGGGCTGGTTCGCATTTGCGACCAAGCCCTCGCATTTGCGAGCCAGGCTTCGCAAATGCGAAGCCTGCAGGCCTGATCACACCAACAATAAAACCTGCAATTTTCTAAGTCTAAAAATCCACCCCGTGGCCTATCCAAAACTCACCCGAGCCCTCGGGGCTCCAAACCTAACATACACACAACCTCAAAAACATCCTACAGACTTATTCGTGTAATCAAATCACCAAAATAACATCATGAACATCGAATTAAACCTCAAAATCAATCAAATTTCTCAAAACTTCTTTTTAAACATCAAATTTTGCATTTAAGGTCCAAATCACGTCAAATGGACTCCGTTTCTTACCAAACTTTACCGACAACACATATAAATCATATTGAACCTGTACCGGGCTCCGGAACCATAATACGGGCCTGATACCATAGGATTCACATAACATTTCACTTTAAAAAACCTTTATATTTTTCAGAAAATAATTTGTTTCAAGAATTCATTTCTCGGGCTTGGGACCTCGGAATTCGATTCCGGGCATACGCCCAAGTCCCATATTTTCCTACGGACCCTCCGGGACCGTCAAATCACGGGTCCGGGTCCGTTTACCCAAATTATTGACCGAAGTCAAATTAATTTATTTTATAGTCAAAATTTATCATTTTTCACAGATTTTCACATATAGGCTTTTCGGCTATGCGCCCAGACTGCGCACGCAAATCGAGGTGATGCTAAAAGAGGTTTTTAAGGCCTCGGAATGCAGAATTCATTTTAAAAACACAACTCTTAATGTCAATATTGATACCCTTCTTGAAAGTGCAACATACAGTTGTTCATGCAAGAAAGCTTATTGCGATAAATATAGTCTAATATTTAGGATGTTTGTCCTTGTGCTTTATGTATTATAATTGCAAAACACAAACATGTTGTAAATAATTTTCACACAACTTTAAAAGTATATTCTTTAGTTTTTGAAGACGAAAGATGAACACAGGGATAAAAATATACTTAGAAGCACATTGATCAGTATCATAATTTTTGTATGATATTATTGTCAAAACTTCTATATACTATCTATATGCTATTACATAAGATATTCGGCGGGTCTAAAATTTCAGTAGCATGGCGAGCATATTTTTCTTCAAAATCAACCTATATACAATGGCATGTCAATTAAAATTAGTCTATTATATATACGATAACACTAACATACGTAAGAAATAATAAACTTGCCAACAAACTTGTATGGTAGACGGCCATTTGATATTATAGTATTTAAGTGTTCTTTTTAGTAGTAATTATTTGTATCATCTTCTGCTGAGTTAATAACTGAAAAATATTTTATTTTTACCATAAAATTTGCTATTAACATTTTATTTAGTTGATCAACATATTCATCTATTAGGTAAGATAGCTTTTTAATTTCTATCATGCCATTTGCAAATTACGTTTTAATCTAATGATGTAAATATTACCCTTATTAAATGCACTACTATTACCATTGAGGTTGATAACCAAGTGTTTTGGAAGAATAAAATCATTTTTTATTGGATGCTCTTCTTCGTTTTCGACACAAAGAAAGAAGCCATTGAATATTGGATCTGTTCTTACTTTATATTTCTTATCAGTTGAATCTTTTTCATTTGAGACCATAAGTATAATTTTGGCAAGTTAACTTTTACAGTCTCTGCATTTGTCGATTTTGGAACTACTGGTAGTACTTGACCGAATCACCTCCTAAACCATTAATTTTTCACCAAACGGTTAATTGATATCCAATATATCTCTAGAATTCCGGATAATTGTTTTGATCATTTGACACTTAGCCATAAATGCTTCATTCCAAATCAATTTTGCTTTCCTTATTAGCACTTTTGCGTTGCTTTGATATATTTGTGAAAGTCATTTTAGTTGTTTGAAGAGGTATATCAAATCTAAAGTGAGTGACCTCATAATAAAATTATTGCTGGTACACGACTTGGTATTGTTGCTAACATTATCATGCCTCTTGATCTAACATTTTCAAGCAATGCATGACATAAAAATACTATTTCGATTCCGCCGGAGGCTTCTGCAAAAGATGATCCCGCTATATCAGAGCCGACTCTTTATAATATAGTCTTGAAATTTTATTCTTGTTCAAGATTTAGGTTTGATTGTGCTTCCTCAGACACTTGTATGACATTTTGAATCTTAATACTATATTAACCTTTTTTTTATACTCTATGTTCTAATTTTTTTTTTATCTCTAACGCTCTTTTTATGGAAATAAATTTATGTACCCTAAGGGGTTGTTTGTTACAATGGTAGAATATCCCACCTTCTATATGGGATAACTAATTTCACCATTTTACTGTAAAAATTATCCCGGTATTGTCAACCCAAACCAAACGTGGGATGAAGCTAATTCCAAACTTTATCCCAAGTTATTATCCTTATCCCATGTACCAAACGACCCATAAATTTTGTTTTAACGTGAAAAATAAATTTACTCATATGATGATAAAAAATAATTGAATTGGATTCTCTTGCTAAATAATTAATAGAAAGATTTGATTATTTGGTCTTAAATAAAAATAATTTATTTTATGTCGATTCAGATCTTAATATTAGTTCATCTCTTGTTTTGAATATATAATCTTAATTATAATTTTATCCACCATATATTTTATTTTCAAAGAGTAAAAAGATCGATCTGACATTTATTTAGATCTTTACGTTAGTGGTATTGACCTTACCAACCATATTTCTTTCTCTTTCTCACATATTTATATTCTTAAATATTTTCTTAGTTGTTATTTAATAATCGGTATATTTTCAATATTACACGATAAAATTGATAAATTTTTTTATTTGAGTAGGAAAGTAATTCAAATATAATATAAAATATATTATCGTGGGGATATTTTTTCTCAATTTTAATGCTTTATGGATTCCATTTAACATTACTTTATTTTTTCTTGGTATTGGACATTATAGAGTGATAATGTATTGTCAACGGAGGATTCTTATGGAATTGATTTTATTAAACCTTCTTACATATTTTTAATATGAATTTAATAAGCAAAATTTTATTAATGTTAAAATTTTAAATATTAAAAAAATTAACATAGAATGTATTGTAGTCCAAAAAATAGGTTATTACAGTTATGTCCTTTCTCAATGAGTTCTTCTATTTAATATTTTTGAGCTATTTTGGTGTATCAATATTGTATTCGTACTATTATAATAATATAGGCTCTCCGCTTTTAAATGAATTTGAACAATATAATGGATTCTCAAATTAAATTAGTAATAGGATATTATAATATATTTTTAAATTAAATTAGTAATATGAATTTTTAAGAAGTTGTGACGACCCAACCCGTCGTCTCATGTATTACAGCTCCGTTTCCCCCATTTATTGCTCTTTCATGTTTTATTATCAGCAACGGGTGAGTTAGAGTTTAATTGAATTGGTTTGGATAGTAAATGAGACACTTAGTCTCTTTAAGGAAGGTTTGGTTTGAAAAAAGTCAACAACGTTGACTTATTAGTTAGAAGGCTCGGATGTGAATTCCGGTGATTCGGTTAGCTTCGGGAGGTGATTTGTGACTTAGGAGTGCGATCGGAAGTGATTTCGGAGGTCCGGTTGGCGAATTCCGGTGGATAGGTGAGATTTTGATCCGAGGGTCGGAATGGAATTCCGAGGGTTGCAGTAGCTCCGTTAGGTGATTTTTGATATGTGTGCAAAATTTTAGGTCATTCGGAGGTGTTTTGGTCGGGTTTTTGATCGAATGCGTAATTCGGAAGTTTTTAAGAAACTTAGGCTTGAATTCGATGTGATTTGATGGTTTTAGCGTTGTTTAATGTGTTTTAAAGATTGGAACAAGTTTGAATAAGGTATTAGGATGTGTTGGTATTTTTGGTTGAGGTCCCGGGGGCCTCGGGGTGAATTCGGGTGGTTAAACGAGCGTTTTGAGGTATGTTGCAGGTTAAGTTTTTTCTGTCATCTGGTATTTCCGCTTCTGCGGAAATGGACCGCAGAAGCGGGTAAAGGAGCGCAGAAGCGGTTCGTAGCCTGGTGGAGTGTTTCCGCAAATGCGAGTCCGCAGAAGCGGACTATAAATCGCAGAAGCGATCTTGAGTGGTTCGCAGAAGCGGACGAGGAGACGCAAAAGCGGACGTTGGGTTTTTAAGTGAAGACCGCATAAGCGGAATTCTGCCGCAGAAGCGGTCCCGCATAAGCGGAAGCGGGACCGCATAAGCGAAAATCGCTGTTGGCAGAAGGGTTTAAAATATTAAATTTCATCCGCGAACAAGAGGTAGTTTCCACCATTTTTAAGCGACTTGGAGAGCTTTGGGCGAGGATTTTCGAGGGTTTTGACTGAAAATCAATTGGAGGTAAGTCTCTTGGCCTAATTATTCGAGTTTACGGTAGCAATTACATGTAAATTGTGGAAAATTCATCAAAAACGGGTCAAGTTAGAGGTTGGAAAGCTGTGATGTAAAAATGGATTTTGAAAGGGCATTTGAACTCCGATTTTGGTAAAATTGGTATGTGTAGACTCGTGGCGAGACGAGGAATCCAGTGATGTTAATTTCGTAATTTTTCGAGAAGTGGGCCCGAGGCTCGGGTTTTGCCAACTTCGTGAATTTTGGTATTTTTCGAGTCTTTTCGATTGGGTTATGTTTCTTTAGCCTATTGTAATTTATTCATTGTGGTTTTAATCAGATTCGGCGTGCGAAGAGGTTGATTCGAAAGGCAAAGGCATAGCGAGCTAGACTTATGGCCGGCTTGAGGTGAGTAATAGATGTAGATGATGACCTGAGGGTTTGAAACCCCGGTATATCACATTGTGACGCTATATTGAGGCGAGACACGTACTCTATGACGAGTGCGGGGTCGATTGTGACTGGGGATTGTGACCTAGTCCGTTCCGATTGATGTTCGTACTGTGTTCTTGACTAGAAATTGTTTGGTAATCCTCCTACTTGGATTTTATGAATATGTTTGGGGCTTTGTGCCTATCATGTGCATCCTTCAGGGATCCTTATCACTGTTTCCATGATGCTTAGCATATTTCATGATATCAGTCCTGAGTTAGACACTGCCTCGAAATGTTTAGTAAATAAATAAAGGTTTAAACACTTAGCTCTATAATTCCTAATAATTGAAACTAAAAATGAATAATTTGACTGTGCCCGATTGGCTTGCATGCATATATATACCTGGACTGAGTGTGGATCGGGCTGCACGCCGCAGTGAATGTTACGATGATATTGCGCTTGGGCTGTAGGAGCCCCTCCGGAGTCTGAACCCCCACAGTGAGCGCGGGTACCCAAATGGATCGGGCTGCGCGCCGCAGCGGTCATGTGCATTGCATTGCATTCATGCATTTATACCTATTTGTCTTACTTGTCCTGTATTGTTGTTGTTCCACCGTTTTATTTGCTGAATCGCTGATTATAGCTTTATATTGTAATATTTCGGAATTTCTTACTTTCAGCCATTATATATGTTTATTACTCACTGAGTTGGAAGTACTCACTTTACTCCCTGCACCATGTGTGCAGATTCAGGTGCTCCGGTGAATTAGTGGAGCTGTTTGCTGTTTTTGTGAAGTTCATTTTCAGGAGTTGTTGAGGTAGCTGCCTGACGTCCGTAGGACCCGACTCCTCCCATTTTTTTCATTTATCTTTCCATATCCTAGACTTCTTTATTACTATGGATATATTACTCTGTTACATCTAGAGGCTCTAGACTCGTGACTCCAGATCTATTGGGGAATGTTTGGATATTCGTTATTATTTTCCGTACTATTTTAATTAGATTCAGATTGGAACCTTGATATTTGCTATTTTAATCGTATTATTTGTTAACGGATTGCGTATTTGGGTTGAGAGTATTTAATTGGTCGGGCTTGCCTAGCATTAGTGTTGGGCGCCATCACGACCGGGATTGGGGTCGTGACAAGTTGGTATCAGAACGTAGGTTACTAGGCCTCGCGAGTCATGAGCCGGTTTAGTAGAGTCTCGCGGAACGGTACGGGGACGCCTGTACTTCTCCTCGAGAGGCTGCAGAACCTTTAGGAAAACTCCATATTCTTGAAATTCGTGTCGTGCGGCTTTGTGATTCGAGAACTAAATTCCTGTATTCTATTCTCTCGCAGATGGCGAGAACTCGTGCTATCGGACGCGATGGTCGACCACCAGTACCACCCACTAGAGGCCGTGGACGCGGTCGTGGTCGTGGTCTAGGTAGGGCAGCAGAGACAGCACCTGCTGACCCACCAGCTGCCACAGTTCAGGACCAGATTCCAGTTGTCGATGTCCCAGCAGCACCTGTGCAGGCACCAGCAGAGCCTATTGCTATTCCTGGTCTCCATGAGACCTTGGCACAGATACTATCAGTTTGTACTGGCCTGGCTCAGGCGGTCTCAGCTTCTACTGCAGCAGTTGCTTCCCAGACCGGGGGAGGACATCAGACCCCTATTGCTCACACACCTGAGCAGGTTGCCCAGGGATTTCAGACACCGGAAGCAGCCATAGCTCCGCCAGTTGCTCCAGTTGCTCCAGTTGCACCAGTTCCAGCCTATGAGGTTCCTGCTATGCCGGACGATGAGCAGCGTCGTCTTGAGAGATTCGGCAGGCTTCAGCCTCCGACGTTCAGCGGTGCTGAGGGTGAGGATGCCCAGGGTTTTCTGGATAAGTGTCAGCGTATGCTTCGCACTGCAGGGATCTTAGAGTCGAGTGGTGTGGCTTTTACTACTTTCCAGTTCTCAGGGTTTGCATTCACCTGGTGGGAGGACTTCGAGAGGCGTAGGCCGGTTGGTGCAGCGCCCCTTACATGGCAGCGGTTCTCCACTCTCTTTCTGGAGAAGTACGTACCGCAGTCTCACAGGGAGGAGCTGCGTCGTCAGTTCGAGTGGTTGGTTCAGGGGGACATGTCTGTGACCCAGTACGAGTTGAGATTCACGCAGCTAGCTCGGCATGCCACTTGGATGATCCCGACAGATTGGGAAAGGATTAGGGTTCATGGATGGCCTCAACTATTCACTCCGCATTTTAATGACCAGAGAGAGGGTTATGGGTGCCTCGTTTGAGGAGGTAGTTGACATGGCTCGAGAGATTGAGACGGTTCACCTTCGGGAGCGTGAGGAGAGAGAGGCAAAGAGGCCTCGAAGTTCGGGTAGTTTCAATGGTGCTCCGTCTAGGGGCCAGTTCCAGCGTGGCAGAGGCCGTTCCTTCAGGCCTCCTCAGTCAGGTCGTCCAGAGTACAGTGGGGCTTCTTCAGGCCGTGGTCATCAGGGATTTCAGCAGGGCCAGACTTCACTTAGTGCCCTTCTAGCTCAGAGCTCTACACCTGCCTCTTCAGCCCAGGGTTCTTCAGCAGCGTGGGGTTTCTATCAGTCCCCTTCTCCAGCGGCGGATAGTTGCTACGAGTGCGGTGAGTTCGGTCACATGAGGAGACAGTATCCTCGGCGTCGTGGTAGTCAGTCTCAGCAGAGGGATCAGCCCTCATCTTCTGCTCCTGTTTCATCAGCACCCGCCCAGTCAGCTAGGGGTGGGTTCAGGTAGCCAGGGGCCGCCCCAGGGGTGGAGGCCGGACTGGCGGTGGTCAGGCTCGATTCTATGCTCTTCCAGACAGGAAGGACGCCATTGCCTCAGATGCTGTTATCACAGGTATTGTCTCAGTCTACCACAGAGATGCCTCTGTCTTATTTGATCCGGATCTACCTATTCCTGTGTATCTTCATATTTTGCCCATCACCTGCTACCCGAGGTTTTCTTGCTTTGCCTGTTCACGTATATACCCCGGTGGGTGATACTGTTATTGTAGATCATGTATACCGATCCTGCTTAGTGACTATTGGGGGTCTGGAGACCCGAGTTGACTTATTGCTGTTGAGCATGGTCGATTTTGATGTTATTCTGGGTATGGATTGGTTATCTCCGTACCATGCTATTCTGGACTGTCATGCTAAGACAGTTACGTTGGCTATTCCGGGTATTCCGAGGATCGAGTGGCGTAGTACGACTGATTATATTCCCAGCAGGGTGATTTCTTTTCTAAAGGCCCAGCGGATGGTTGGGAAAGGTTGTCTATCTTATTTGGCTTTCGTGAGAGATATTGGAGCTGACACTCCTAGTCTTGACTCCGTCCGCGTCGTGAGGGACTTCCCTGATGTGTTTCCGGCAGACCTGCCGGGCATGCCACCGGACAGGGACATCGATTTTGGTATTGATCCGGTACCGGGCACCAAGCCCATCTTTATTCCTCCGTATCGCATGGCACCAGCAGAGTTAAAAGAACTAAAGGATCACCTTCAGGAACTCCTAGATAAGGGGTTTATTCGTCCGAGTGTGTCACCGTGGGGTGCACCGATGCTATTTGTGAAGAAGAAAGATGGCACAATGAGGATGTGCATTGATTACAGACAGTTGAACAAGGTGACAGTGAAGAACAAGTATCCACTACCTCGTATTGATGATTTGTTCGACCACAGCTCCAGTGTTAGTTTTGCGATCAGCCTCAGGTTCTTACACTGTATTGTGATGCTTCGAGAGTTGGGATCGGATGTGTGTTGATGCAGGACGGTAGAGTTATTGCATATGCTTCTCGTCAGTTGAAGCCTCATGAGCAGAACTACCCTATACATGATTTGGAGTTGGCTGCTATAGTTCATGCGTTGAAGATTTGGAGGCACTACTTATACGGCGTATCTTGTGAGGTATATACTGATCATCGCAGCCTTCAACATTTGTTCAAACAGAAGGATCTTAATTTGAGGCAGCGGAGGTGGCTTGAGTTACTCAAGGACTATGACATTACCATTTTGTATCACCCGGGGAAGGCCAATGTAGTGGTCGATGCTTTGAGCCGGAAGGCGGTCAGTATGGGTAGCTTGGCGTACATTCCAGTTGGGGAGAGGCCCTTTGCAGTTGATGTTCAGGCTTTGGCCAATCGGATGGTGAGGTTAGATATTTCGGAGCCTAGTAGGGTGTTGGCTTGTGTAGTTTCTCGGTCTTCCTTGTATGACCGCATCAAAGAGCGCCAATATGATGATCCACATTTGCTTGTCCTGAAGGACAGGGTTCAGCACGATGATGCTAGGGATGTGACTATTGATGATGACGGCGTGATGAGGATGCAGGGCCGGATTTGCGTGCCTATTATGGATGGGCTTCGGGAGTTGATATTAGAGGAGGCACACAGCTCGCGGTATTCCATTCATCCGGGTGCCGCCAAGATGTATCAGGATTTGAGGCAGCATTACTGGTGGAGGAGAATGAAGAAAGATATAGTGAGTTATGTAGCTCGGTGTCTCAACTGTCAGCAGGTCAAATATGAGCATCAGAGACCCGGTGGTGTACTTCAGCGGATAGATATTCACGAGTGGAAGTGGGAGAGGATTACTATGGATTTTGTGAGTGGTTTCCCTCGTACCTCAAAGAAGTATGATTCAATTTGGGTGATTGTGGATCGGCTGACCAAGTCCGCGCGTTTCATCCCGGTGTGTACTACCTATTCTTCGGAGCGGTTGGCAGAGATTTTCATCCGAGAGATTGTTAGGTTGCATGGGGTCCCAGTTTCTATCATCTCGGATAGGGGCACTCAGTTTACTTCCCAGTTTTGGAGGACTTTTCAGCGAGAGTTGGGTACACAGGTAGAGTTGAGCACCGCATTTCATCCTCAGATGGACGGACAGTCCGAGCGTACCATTCAGATATTGGAGGACATGTTGCGTGCGTGTGTTATTGATTTTGGAGGGTTTCTTGGGCTCAGTTTTTGCCACTTGCAGAGTTCGCGTACAACAACAGCTATCAGTCCAGCTATTCAGATGGCAAACGTATGAGG
>NW_017671545.1:199345-201755 GCF_001879085.1 Nicotiana attenuata
TGAGTTATAGCTTTATATTGTAATATTTCGAAATTTCTTACTTTCAGCCATTATATATGTTTATTACTCACTGAGTTGGAAGTACTCACTTTACTCCATGCACCATGTGTGCAGATTCAGGTGATCCGGAGACTTAGTGGAGCTGTTTGCTGTCTTCTTGGATTTCGGTTTAGGAGTTGTTGAGGTAGCTGCCTGACGTCCGAAGGACCCGACTTCTCCCCTTTATTGCATTTGTCTTTCCCTATCCTAGACTTTCTTTATTACTATGAATATATTACTCTGTTACATTTAGAGGCTCTAGACTCGTGATTCCAGATCTATTGAGGAAATGTTTGGTATATTCGTTATTATTTTTCGTACTATTTTATCTAGTTCCGGATTAGAAACTTGATATTTACTATTTTAATCATATTATTTGTTAACGGATTGCGAATTTGGGTTGAGAGTATTTAATTGGTCGGGCTTGCCTAGCATTAGTGCTGGGCGCCATCACGACCGGGATTGGGGTCGTGACAGAAGTATATCCTAAAAGTAATATGATTACATGACTAAAAATGCCTTTATGCCGAAAGTAATTATACTAAATGGAAATCTAACGTGTTCCTAAAGGTATCAGTTTTACATGCTAACATGTAGTATTATATGTCTATGCCGAAAAGTAATTATACTAAATTAGTAGACAAAAATAGCCTTAATTACATCAAGCCTTCTATTAAATCAATAGGTTATATTGGTAAAAAAAAATGTATTGAGATAAATATGGAGTTTTAAATAATTACGTACTCTAAATATGGTCTTCTTCATTGTTGAAACCATATTGTAAACATCATCCAAAAAAATAAATGGGTCCGATTAATTGCAACATTTCATTCAGAAAAGGAGACAAAGATAATCTACACGATGTTGAATCACAATAATGTCATAACTAATGTGAAATATATAAACAACGAACAAAAGTAAGCAAATAAATTAGATATACACAAACGAATTCCTAAAGTGTAGTATATGTCCTAAAACTAATAGGATTATAAGGCTAATATCTAGAATTTCAGTTATGTCCTTTTATATGAGTTATTATGCTTAATATTACAATGTTATTTTTGTAAGCCGACGTTGTATTCATGCGTTAATAGTAATAATATATATATATATATATCAAAAAGAAAAGAATAAGAAAGAAAAGAATAAGAAAGAAAAGAAAAACCCAATACTTATGTGAAGCTTGGGGTGACTAGTGAATAGGCTTTTTGGTCGTATCGACTGTACAGAATACGATCAAGCCGAAATACTGAAATATGGAAAAATAGAAAGCTCAGAGTCGAATTCAAGACCTCCACTTATTCAGCGAGTTGTGTAACCAACAAAGCTATGTGAGCTTGTTGCTCTCTTGTTTCAAGTCAAAACAATTGATCTTTTATTTTAGTACTACAGGTGAATTTGCTATAAAATTCAAATATAGCTAAGAACTTTAATTTCTAAAAGTATAGCTACGAATGGTAAATAGAGTTTATATGTGTGAGCACGTAACTTTTGCCTCACATGAAATAGTCCTACAGAATCCCAAGAATTGGATTTTTCTTTTAATTGTTTGTTATTTTAGGAATTATTGTAGAATTTTTCTAATTGTTTGCATTTTTCTGTGCATGTTTAATTTTATTTAGTTCATGAAAAATATAAAAAGGATACATTGCATTTGCATTTAGGATTTAATTTTACATTTTTAGGTTAATCAGTAAATTAGGTGTTGTACAAAAATGAGAAAAATCACGAAAAATAGTTTGTTTTTACATTTTTGTCTTTTAATTTTTAGCTTATTGATTTTTCCCTTTTAGATTAGAATTGAATATGGTTTATAATTGTTATAATTAGCTAATTAGCTTAATTTCACATTTTTAGATAATTTAGGATTTTTAATTTGTAGGACTTTAATTAAAAGAAAAGGAAAAATTAGAAAGATAAAAGAAAGAATTGGAAAATGCCTTGTCTTGTGAAATTGGGTCACTTTAATTAAAGACCCACTCAAATCCTTCCCAATCCAGGCCCAAAAATGACTCCTACCGGGTCCAAATCAGTTGGTCTTTCAGACCATCCAAACGACTTAGTATAGGGCCAATACTACGCCGTTTTGAGTTCTCTAATTAATTAAATCCTGGCCCTTCATCTCAGTGCATCCAATGGCCTCAGGGCCTGCATTCACCTGGTGGGAGGACTTCGAGAGGCGTAGGCCGGTTGGTGCAGCGCCCCTTACATGGCAGCAATTCTCCACTGTCTTTCTGGAGAAGTACGTACCGCAGTCTCACAGGGAGGAGCTACGTCGTCAGTTCGAGTGGTTGGTTCAGGGGGACATGTTTGTGACCCAGTACGAGTTGAGATTCACGCAGCTAGCTCGACATGCCACTTGGATGATCCC